>NC_136792.1:24961083-24971083 GCF_951216825.1 Electrona antarctica
AGCATTGGAGCTCAGTAGCATTACAGTATGAATAAACTGTGTGTGTGTGTGTGTGTGTGTGTGTGTGTGTGTGTGTGTGTGTGTGTGTGTGTGTGTGTGTGTGTGTGTGTGTGTGTGTGTGTGTGTGTGTGTGTGTGTGTGTGTGTGTGTGTGTGTGTGTGTGTGTGTGTGTGTGTGTGCGCGCGTGTGCATGTGCGTGTGCGTGCGTGGTTCAGGGTACTTATACGTGCTTTGATGCTGATAAGTCCGGTACGATCGGCTCCAAAGAGGTTCCACAAGCCTTCAAGGCTGCTGGTAAGAAAAACACACAGGTGTGTGAATATTGTGTTGCCATTATGAAATAATGCTTATTAAGTACATAACATTAGTTTTCTGTTTTCTCTGTATAAGCTTAATTCTATAATGGTTGTCGGATGTGTGTGCCGTCCTCTCCCTGGAGTGTGTTCATTGTTGTTATCCAACTCTGTGTGTTCTTATCCAACTTTGTGTGTTCTTATCCAACTGTGTGTGTGTGTGTGTGTGTGTGTGTGTGTGTGTGTGTGTGTGTGTGTGTGTGTGTGTGTGTGTGTGTGTGTGTGTGTGTGTGTCCACCAAGGTTTCCCCCTGAATGACCAGCTCTACCAGTTGATTATCCGTCGCTATAGTGATGAGCATGGCAACATGGACTTTGATAATTTCATTGGCTGCATGGTGCGCCTGGACGCTATGTGCCGTAAGTATCGCTTATCTCTCTTCTTTCACTCTCTCTTCTCTTCTCTTCTCTTCTCTTCTCTTCTCTTCTCTTCTCTTCTCTTCTCTTCTCTTCTCTTCTCTTCTCTTCTCTTCTGTTCTGTTCTGTTCTGTTCTGTTCTGTTCTCTTCTCTTCTCTTCTCTTCTCTTCTCTTCTCTTCTCTTCTCTTCTCTTCTCTTCTCTTCTCTTCTCTTCTCTTCTCTTCTGTAGTGGAGTAAAAGTACAATATTTGGATCTGAGATGTAGTGGAGTAGAAGTAAAAGTATTGGAAATTGGAATTACTCAAGTAAAGTACAAATGCCTCAAAATTGTACCTACTTTCCACCAAAATTGTACCTACTTTGTGTGTGTGTGTGTGTGTGTGTGTGTGTGTGTGTGTGTGTGTGTGTGTGTGTGTGTGTGTGTGTGTGTGTGTGTGTGTGTGTGTGTGTGTGTGTGTGTGTGTGTGTGTGTGTGTGTGTGTGTGTGTGTGTGTGTGTGTGTTCCCAGGAGCCTTTAAAACTTTGGACAAGGACAACAGTGGAAACATTAGTCTAGATATCAAAGAGGTAATACATTTGTTTGTAGACAACTTACTACTTACTACAACTTACTATAATTAGAGATGCACGATATTGCAATTATGACCGATCTCCGATTATTTGCTGGGTCATGTCGGCCGATACAGATTCCGATACTGATATATTACATTATATTCTTAATTTCTTATATATTGAACTTGAATTTTTTGAGTTTTGAGTTTTGCTGGTGAAAGTAGATGAGAAGCACTAACAGCTGTAGCTCTTAAAAAGACAGAGACAGGCAGACTGGCTGCTCTGTGGGTACAAAGACATTGACGCCGACGGTCACATTATTATTGCGTCATCAATATCTGTGAAAATAATCTGGATTATTATGACATTAATATGGCATTTTTATGGCTGATATGGCCATTTTGATATGCTACCGATTATATCGTGCATCTCTAATTATAGTAGATACTAGGATCTGATATGTTGTTAACTTATACCTGATTCCCCGGGGTCCCCCCTTATTTTAATATTTTAATATTCAAGATTTAATTTTTCTATCAAGATTTATTGTATGTATTATGGATGTTTTAATTGGTAACAGACTATGATGAATTGACAATGACGTACAGTTTATTATGGCATTGATTGATTGATTGATTGATTTAAGTATTTATTAACAGTTTGCAGAATGGGTACATTTCACATGAAAGCACAACTCAATACAAAGACTGTTACTGTGGACGACACACTGATAAAGCGTTACACTTGTTTACAACAGGGTCCACCATTTTCAATTCATCAGAATGAAATAATTTTGCTCTATCTGTATTTATATTTGTTGATGCTGCTATTTGTTTATGTGGAGGCACTAAACATGTTTATGTGGATGCACTAAACATGTTTATGTGGATGCACTAAACATGTTTATGTGGATGCACTAAACAAAATGTCACATCTTATTTTAAACCACATTAATCCTGGGGTCCCCATTTTGTGCGTATTTTTAAAAAAAAATCAAATATTTGTAAAAATAGCTGATCCACATGCTCGTAGATGAGATATTTTAAAAATGTTTCATATCGCAAAGGAAGTAGTAGTAGTAAGTAAGTAGCCTTGCCGAGCCATGAGGCCCATAGGGCAGGAGCCTATCTCCTGTTTCTGTAGCGTGAGGCAGCTTGATGTACAAGTACACCCCCTGGACATGATGCTAGTATGGTGCAGGGACTTACCCCCAATCCAACCCTTGATGCTGAGTGTCAAGCAGGGAGGCACTGGGTCCCATTTTTAGAGTCTTTGGTATGACCCAGCTGGGGATTGAACCCCAACCTCCCAGTCTCAGGGCGGACACTCTAACCACAAGGCCACTGAGCTGGTATCGCAAAGGAAAGGAAAGCACACCATAATAGGTAGGAACCAAATGGACCCTTATGGGTCTGTAACACAGAAAGTGTGCAAATGGGTCCATTTGGTTCCTTTTGTACACTCTCAGAGTTAAATTAACTTTGATTTTACAATATACATTGGGGTCCCGGAGATAGAAATGCCATTAAATGTGGGTCCGTAGCCTAATGCATGTCAAACCGGGCGTCCTTGAAATGAAAATCGGTGAAAATCACTGCCAGAGCTGTAATAATCTTCTCTTATGGGGGTTCCTTGTATATATTTTCTAATGGGGGTCCGTGGGGTTAATGAGTGTCAATTTGGGGGTCCTTGACATGAAAACGTTTGGGAACCAATGGCCTACAAAAACGTCTTTATTCGGCTAGCAATGTTTTGACCATCCTGTGTTGGATCTTCATCAGCTCATTTGATAATGCATACATTACACATTTTCATACTACAAAATATTAGGGCTTAAAACTTGGAAAACATCTGTCTATTTAAAAAAACATAGAAAATGTACAAGCTCACAGAGCGTCACTTCATGCCATGTTGCAAGCTTGTACATCTGCTATTTTTTAATGTTTTTGAAAAATTATGATAGTGTGAGACCTACTGATTTAGTGTCAGAATTATTTGTAGAATCATCCTCAGGTCTTAATGAGATCAGTCATGGATATAAAACAGTTGTGTTGTTGTAGCGTGAAGGAAATGAGATTTGTCTCTGTCTCTCCTCAACAGTGGCTTCAGTTGACCATGTACTCTTAAACCAACGTTGGGAATGCTGCACGGGATGCTCGTCTCCTTATTTTCATCTCAAATGTTTGATTTTGTTTAACCATTCTCTCTCTATTTCACTATGCAATTGTCTAAGTACAGCCTAGAAATATTGAATGTCCATGCTTAATGAGTTTTATTTAAAACATTTTTCTTCCATGTTTTATGTTTGAATTATGTTTCACTGGTTCCAAGTGCCTTAAAAACAAAAACTTGGAAACAGGGCCTTAAAATAAACTCCTTTTTTACATGCAGTAAAGGATGAACACATGCAAACAAAAAAAGAGTTCAGATTAGAGTGTGGATTTTGTGTGTTTCTAGGCTATATTTGATACATCAAATATACCGTAGCCTATAACTATATATAACTATATATATATATATATATATATATATATATATATATATATATATATATATATATATATATATATATATATACTGACTTTAGTCTGAACTTCTTTTTTTGTTCTCTGAGTCCTCCTTTGCATTTGCATTATGTGTTTACAAGTATGCAATGATATGTTTAACCACAAAGTCAATCTTGAAAAGGGATAATGCTGTATAGTATGTTGTAAAACAAAGATATATTTATATTGGCCTAGGCCTAGTTTACTTTAACCATAGGACCAAATATGATTGATGCTGCTATTGCACTATCCCACCACCAGATGACGGTGCCACAACATAACGGAAAATACCCCAAAGAATCTCCTTACTTTTTCTAGCAGACTAATGCTGCTATAGTTTGTGGTTTTCCAACTTGACAACTTTTCCCCCCAAAACAATCTATGTAATGTTTAAGCTCTGAATAAAGTGACAATACTGATTATTGTGGTACTGTGTTTATATCTGCCGTTTAAGGCTACTATGTAAACAAGGAACGTTCAAACTGGATCTGGATCTGTCATTATTCTCTGTCATGTTTACATCAGGGTCAATATTCATCAAAACATGCAACAAAGAAAAGTGAATACTATAGGCCTACAGTAGGGCCTATAGTAAGTGAGGGGTGCTCTTATCATCATACAATCATCACATCATCTCATGCTGGCCAACAGTGTCAAAGTTACTCTTAAACGGTATATTACTCATTTTAGTTACTTTAAAAAATTACTCCCTGACAAAAGTAACTAGTTACTTATTACTTTACTTATTACTTTTTTTTCAATAATTTTCCCCAATAATTGCATCTGTTGTTCCCAAAAGTATTACTTTGAATTTTCAACATTAGCAGTTTTCCCCCCTTTTCTGCGGCCTACATTGTAAAATCCTCATTGTTTATTTACCTGTACTGTATGTATAGTGTACACACCATGATGGGTCCATTTGATTCCATTTGTAATTTGAATTAAATGAACATGTGTATGAATTAATAAATTACAGACTAAATGAAAACCACATCTGGGCTCAATATGATAATGAAACGCAAACTTTGAACAGTCTCACACAGCGTTGGGCAGTAACTAGTTACTATAGTAATATATATATTACTGTAATATTAATACTTTACCCAGTAACGAGTAAAGTAAGGTGTTACTCTGCCAAAACAGTAATATTATACCATATTATTGTGTATAAAAAATGGCACATAGGCCTATTACATATAACTTTTTTGTTTTGTTGGCTGCCGTTTGAAAACATTTCATTTAAAAGGTTGAAAGAGATGCTGCTTTATTTTATAGCCTTTTTGGCTGATTGGGGACTCTTCTTAATATTATATTCAAAACAATTGGATTCAGTTCTAAAATAAGCTGACTAAACAGATTGTGTTTTTGTAGGCCTACATCAATTTTTTGCGTGTGTGTGTGTGGGGGGGGGGGCACAAAAGTAATATGTAATATTAGATAATATGTAATATTAGTCTTGATTCCAAGTATTAAGTAATATAATATCACCTTTTTTAGTAGCCTATGTAATAACATATTACTCTATTGAGTAATATTTCCCAACACTGTATAGGCTACTGTTTTGAGATGCTGCCATGTGTGTGCAGTTCAGATTGTTGATGTTGAATTCCAAATGTGGAATATGCAGCAGAAAAAGACTGGTGAGAGACTGTTGAATATTTTGTTGTATATCCTGCAATTATTCAGTTTGGCTGATTGGAGACTTCTTATTCCAATGAATTTGATTCAGTTCTAAAAGGAGCTGGCTAAACAGATTGTGTTCTTTTGCGGGTGGAAGGGTAATATAAAATTGAAAAGTAATATAAAAGTAATATAAAATATATGTAACTATATTACTCTTGATTCCAAGTAATAAGTAAGTGATAATGTAAGCTATGTATGATGATAAGAGCGCCCCTCACATCACACAAGTGTGATTATTCTATAGCCTACTGTTCACTTTGTATTTTGTGGGGCACTAGCCCCTCCCACATCCAGCTTTTGGTTACCGTCCACTTCGTCTTAAACAAACATTAATTTCCCATTGACAATTTATGAATGGAGAATTTTATGTTATAGTGTCTGAGCAAAATAGGCATATTGTCTATTTTACGTTATGATGATGTACAATGATAAGAGCGCCCCTCACTTCACACGGGTGTGATCTTTATTCTATTTTTATTTTGCATAGGCCTAGATGTGTATGTTTTGATGAATTGAAAATGGAGGACCATAATGTAAACAAGTCTTATAATGCTTTTTCTGGTTTTATCCTCGGTTTTTGTCGCTTTTAGGCTACCTTCCTTGGACTGTACCCTTTCTGCATTTGTTAATAAAACTATCAATCAATCAATCAATCAATCAATCAAAGAAAACAAGCCCCTGGGCCAGTGGGGGCGGTGCGTGGAGCCAGTGTTGCCATGTCTGTGTATTATAAGCGACTAAAGCGACGACTTTGCGCTTATTTTTGGGGCTTTGTCCTTAGTTACTAGTTGCTTGCTTATTTGGGCTTGTTTCCTAATGTTGTTTTTAACCAGTTGTTAAAAACAACATTTTCATGTCGAGGACCAGAAAAAACAATTATGCATTATTCCATGCAGGACACATCTGAAACTATTTTGTGCCAGGAACCCCCTCCCCAATTACCAATACCAAATTTGCATTAATATTTTTTCAAAAACATTCCAAATAGATCTACTAGCTCACAAGAAATTAGCCGATGTATAGGTTTACCTGCTCATGTGGCCTATACTATAGGGATAGGCTAAATAATAATAGTTGCAATCTTTAATATTTAGGGCTTGTTTTCAGAGCTGGTTGCTTATTTCTCCCGCATAATCTGGCAACACCGAGTAGACCAGAGCAGAAGGTGATGCTGCGGAGTGTGGTGCGGTGGATGGATGCTGCGACTGCGTGGATGAGTTAACCAAACAGGTGGAGTTCTCACACCATCGCTCCAAACTACAAAGGAGTTGAAAAGGTAAGCCACATGAAATCAAGAAATTAATTATCCAATTGCTTTAATATTTTGAATAAGTTGAAGAAGGCTCATATAGTGTTGAAGATTGTTCCTAGGAATGTGATGCAGAAGCCACTGAACGAAAACATCCTGGAGCTTGCAAAGTAAACAAGGTGAAAAGTGTACGATTAGCACTTGAATGTGGTCTTTGGTCTAGTGGCCTAGCACGACATCACATCAGTGATGGGCAGTAAGGTCATATATTACTATAATATTACTATTTCACCCAGTAACGAGTAAGTGTTGACCAAACGCTAATATTATTACATATTACTATGTCGAAATACTACTGTATATTAACCAGGTTTTGTTGGCTGCCTTTTGAAAACATTTCGATGAAAAGGTCAAGAAGAGATTGCTACTTTACATCTTTCTAGATAACTACAGTAGGCCTACATAATGTGGAATATATGCAGCAGAAAAAGAGTTCAAAAGATGAGAGACGGTTGACTATTTTGTTTTATAGCCTTGCAAGTTGCAATTATTCAGTTTAGCAGATTTGTGACTCTTATTAATATTCCAATGAATTGGATTCAGTTCTATTAAGGAACTAAACATAGGCTATTGTGTTATTAGCTACCTAGTTAGTTATTAGTTTTTGCGGGGAGGAGTAATATGTAATATAAATATAATATAATATGTAGGCTATAATATATTATATTACTCTTGATTCCAAGTAATATAATATTATCTTAGTAGTAATACAAGTAGAGTAATATGCAATAAGTAACATATTAGGCTAGTCTCCTGATTGATATTGTCCAACACTGCACTGCAACATTCACTGATGCTTCCAAGTGAATCCACGTTGTGTTAAGCCAGGCTATAGCCTACTGTCCATCATCCATAGACAGCCTACTCCATGTGGAGGACAGGACAGGGACACTAGTAGGCTACAGACTGATAATGTCGATCTGTGTATCCCTGTGTGTGTGTGTGTGTGTGTGTGTGTGTGTGTGTGTGTGTGTGTGTGTGTGTGTGTGAGAGTGAGTGAGTGAGTGAGTGAGTGAGTGAGTGAGTGAGTGAGTGAGTGAGTGAGTGAGTGAGTGAGTGAGTGTGTGTGTGTGTGTGTGTGTGTGTGTGTGTGTGTGTTCTCTCTCTCTCTCTCTCTCTCTCAATTAAATTTAATTCTAAGTGCATGATATGATATTGCAAAGCATACATGAACAACAATAACAAACCGGTGACTAACAATGACAAAACAATATCCTTCGTAAATGTAAATTAGTCTAATTAAATATCCATCCAGAGAACATCAAGATGATGTTCTCTGAATGGATATTTAATTAGACTAGCCTAATTAAATATTAGTCATACATGTTGTTCATGTATGCTTTGGCAATATCTTATCATGCACTTAGAATTAAATGAAATTGAATTGAGAACGAACACGCACGCACGCACGCACGCACGCACGCACGCACGCACGCACGCACGCACGCACGCACGCACGCACGCACGCACGCACACACACACACACACACACACACACACACACACACACACAAACATTGTATCTAAACTTTAGATATATCATCAAAAAAGGTCAATCAGTCAGTCAGTCAGTCAGTCAGTCAGTTACTCACTCACTCACTCACTCACTCACTCACTCACTCACTCACTCACTCACTCACTCACTCAAGAGTTTTATCTCCCTCAAAAGATATATAATTGCAAATTTGCAATAGTGTCCATGCATGATATTTTCAGTTTCTTCACATTTCTGTCTATAGCCTGTCTAAATCAGGACTTGAGCAATCTTTTTGTGCATGTGATCTATTTTGTCTATTGCCAGGCTGCTTTTAATTGAACTCAGATAATGAGTTAAATAAACACTTTTTTTTACTGTGCACCTGTCCTTGGGAGCCTGGGCAGTCAGGTTTGTCTGTATAAGGCTTTCACAATTTAAAAGATTAAATTGTGTTTTTGGCATCGAATATGATAACATACAATGTATATACAATTTTATACATTTTAAATTAAATATACAAAGTTAAATTACTGACCCAGTGACCCTGACATTTCATAACTTTATACTTTCCAAAACGTTTTAAAATAGCGGAAATAGCTAATCTACAAGCTTACAACACGTGTTTCCGCTATTTTTTTGAATGGCTTGACTCGTGGTCGGCACACTAGCACACAATGTTTACTCTGAGTCTGTATCAGACTAGAGAGAGAGAGGCAGACAGACAGACAGACAGACACAAAGATAGAGAAAGTAGATGGAGTGAAAGTGAGAGAGAAAAAGGAGAGAAAGGGAAAGCCCATTCCTATAGCAAAAGTGACATTGACAGAAACAAGAATAACAAACAATAAACCAATTAATTAATAATTAATAATTACAGGTAATCAACTCTGTTGTCTGTAGGTCAAACACTGGTACAGCATGCCATTGACACGTCGTCTGGCATTGTGTCACATGTCAGAAAATATGTTTTTTTCCTCAAGGAGTAAGTTCTGTCTCCACCTCTCCCTGGGTGCAGAATCTGGACTGCCATTGAGCGTCTATTTCAACTCCAGGTTCAACTCATTGAGTTAGCGAGGCCCGTCTTTTCTGCCTGCCGCTGTGTCTCGTCTCCTTAGTGGCAAGTATGGTTGGAAGTTGAGACTGTGATTTGTTTATTTTTTTGGTCTCATAATTTGGTCGGGTCAGATTGTCTGAGGACTGTCCTCAGTTTTATGTCTCTATACAAGTTGCTCTGTGTCTGTGTGTGAACCCCACCAACCCAACTTTGGGTTCCAAATCAGCAGTTGTCAGTGGTGGAAAAAGTACTCAAATGTTTTACTTAGGTAAAAGTATCAACACTGCAATATAGAAGTCCGGAATTCAAAATGCACTTGAGTAAAAGTACAAAAGTTTGGGCATCAAAATGTACTTACGTAAAGTACCAAAAGTACTCATTGTGAAGAATATGTCCCGTTTCAAGTCAGCAGCTTTTGAAAATAGCAGAACTACAAGCTCACAATGCATCGCATCGCGACGCATTGCAAGCTTGTAGATCGGCTATTCAAATGGCTGAAATGTATAGGGCTGAAGTGTTACCGTTATTATTATTTTTTATTGTTGTTTTATACAAAGTAACTAGTAACTAAAGTTTTCAAATAAAAGTACAATATTTTCCTCTGAGATGTAGTGGAGTAGAAGTAAAATCATTGGAAATTTGAAAAACTCAAGTAAAGTACAAATACC
>NC_136792.1:24973583-25021083 GCF_951216825.1 Electrona antarctica
ACCGGTGGGCTCTGTTATTTATGTTCCCCATGGGGGGTTCATTGTATATCTATCTCCCTGCTCTTAATGTTTATGATGGTTAATCGTGCCGAGCAGGGAGTAAATGCAGCAGAGCCGAACGCCAAGATTAATATCATATGCACACTTGTATTCTCATTCTATAAAAAATATTGGTTAAATCTATTCCGTGAGTTGTCTGACTGAACTGCTGTCCGTCTACATTACTCAGTGTCACTCATATATTGCCGATGTCGGGCAGAAACCTCTTATCTTACTTGATATACTACAGCGTTTTTGATTGACTGAATACTTCATTAACAGTTTGCAAATAGTACGTGGTACTTGTTTCCATTGTGGTCCTGTGCGTCACACAAAAGCATAACAAATAGCAGATCTGCAAGCTCGAAATGCAGCGCAAAAGTGACTTGTTTTGAGCTTGTAGATTTGAGAATTCTTTAGTTTTTAGTTTTGTTTTTATCCTGAAAAGTAACAATTTTGGAGATATGAGGTTTCCCCCCGACAGAGATGACATTATACCCTGGTCTTTCTAAAGGTCTTTACTACAAATGGAACATTCAAGTAAAGAAATGTACAAAGTCCACTGATCCTAAAACCTTTTAGTTTCAAGGACCCTCAGGTTGATATGCATTAGGCCAGTGGTTCCCAAACTGTTTAGCCTGTGACCCAAAAGAGAAATTAGATGCGTTGTGAGCTTGTAGATTTGTTTTCTAATTTATGGAAATCTTAGATTCAAAAAATATATATATATATTCATGAAATCATTCAAAAAATCATTGAATTTGTTTATAATTCATGAAATAGTTTTGCTTTTTTGGGAATGTTTTTCGCTTTTACAAAAGAATAAATAATATTAATTAAAAACAAAATGTAGGGAACAAAAACATAAAGGGACCCATCAAACGGAGTCCACGACCCACAAATGGGTCCCGACCCAGTGTTTGTGAACCAGTGCATTAAGCCACGCAACCCCATGTGATACCATGCTTTATCTCTGGCATCCGGCAATCTACAATCAACCATCAATCCATGTGTACACTCAGCATTATGGACCCCTGGTGGTCCCCCGGACCACACATTGAGAACCAGTGACATACAGGTAGCTCCTACCTGGCTTACCTGGTTGCCATAGAGACGGCTCATCTCTAGGACGACCATCTGCAGAGAGACTAGACTAGACACACATGAGCTCACTGTGGGTGTGGGGGGAACTGAAACAAACACACACAAGCACGCACGCACACAGTCACACACAGTCACACACACACACACACACACACACACACACACACACACACACACACAGTCACGTACATACATGGTCTCTCTCGTGCGCACTGTATTTGCCTTTGTGTGTGACTGTGTGTGTGTGTGTGTGTGTGTGTGTGTGTGTGTGTGTGTGTGTGTGTGTGTGTGTGTGTGTGTGTGTGTGTGTGTGTGTGTGTGTGTGTGTGTGTGTGTGTGTGTGTGTGTGTGTGTGTGTGTGTGTGTGTGTGTGTGTGTGTGTGGCCAGCGGTGGCCGAATGGTTTGCGGAGCGGTCTTGTTATCGGAAGGTCGCCAGTTCAAATCCCCGGACCGGCACATTAAAATTACCACCGCTGAAGTGCCCTTGAGCAAGGCATTGAACCCCTACCATGAAATGTTCTATGAGCAGGGTCTGGCTGTAAACAAGCATATCGAGCTTAGTCCATTCACCCTGGGTAAACAAAGAACTTTGCTTTGCTTTGCTTTTTGTGTGTGTGTGTGTGTGTGTGTGTGTGTGTGTGTGTGTGTGTGTGTGCGTGTGTGTGTATGTGTGTGTGTGTGAGAAATAGAGAGAGAGAGAGAGAGAGAGAGAGAGTGTGTGAAGGTTGTAGTTGAATGTGCATTTACTTGAATATGAACTTCCGAATAATTTAATTTTCAAAACTATTAGTTCAGTCAGGACAACTCAAGAATGGATGTAATATATTACAAATGAGCAATATATTTATTATGGTTTGGCGATGAATTGGATCTGCTTTTAGGTACTGAGATCAAGCGCATCAGTCCCAACCATAGGGACTCCGAATCCCCCGTACCTAACAGCAGATCCAAAACGACAGGTGGTAGCTGGGGTGGAGGAGGGTGAGCAGCAAAGTTTAAGCAGGCAGCAGCGCAGCAGTATCAGTGTGTAGCAGCAAGTAAGCAAGCAGATTGAGCAGTGCAAACTTCCAGTTTAAATATAATAGCCAGTATGAAAATGGGATGAGTGTGTGATTGGATGAAGTGAATCATGTGAACGTGATGCTGAGGCGGCTCAATTAAAGGGCCGGCAGAAACTGCACTGAGTTTCCTGGTTTCTGAGTTTCCTGTCAGGCGCGATGCTCATGAAAATAAAACATTTAAAAAATACATATCGAAATGTTTCCAATAATATAAATGAATATAAATATAATATATAAATAAAATATGTATCATCATATATTGTAGTGTTTTAACTGTTTAATGTCATTTGAATATTTCTGTTAGTCCCTGGAGAGCACACGGAGGATGAGGCAGTTAGTTGAGGAGGTATGGACACACACACACACACACACACACACACACACACACACACACACACACACACACACACACACACACACACACACACACACACACACACAAATATAGAGAAAGAAACAAAAGTGGCATAGATAACAGAAATTATGTATTTCTGCATTTATGAAGTCACTCCATCTCACATCTAATATAGGTATGTTTACTGCATCATTTATTACAGTAATCAACAAAATAATATATCTACCAAGAAGCATATCTTTATCAAAATGTGCCAATGCTGTTCGACTTTAAATGAACGATCATCCCTATTGTAGGGGTGAACATTTGTAGAAAGTAAGCGATATTTGTAGATCGGCTAGACCGCTAGAGCAGTGGTTCTCAACCTTTTTAGGCCGTGGCCCCCCAAAATAATCATATTTGAACTGTAGACCCCCCCACCCTGACAAGCAGTTGCAATTGTAGGATTAATTTTGTCACGGTTCGAAACCAGAGAGCGTAGGACCCAAATGCAGGACAAAATAAGAGTACACAGGTGTAAAGTAAAACTAAACTGCAACTGAGAAACAGGAAAAATGCAAAATCACAGGAAAACACTAACTAAAAACCAAGAAAAATACAAAACATGTCACGGAATGTGACACAAAGATAATTGTGAAAATAGCAGATCTGCAAGCTCACAGCGCCTCATGTTGCGAGGCGTTGTAGATCAGCTATTTTTAGGTATTAAATAGGTCTTAAACATTCTTAAATTCACTGTCATAATGTGCATGGGGACCCCCCTGGCCCTGGGGTTCCTGTCATAATGTGCATGGGGACCCCCCTGGCCCTGGGGTTCCTGTCATAATGTGCATGGGGACCCCCCTGGCCCTGGGGTTCCGTCCCAGAGGTTGAGAACCCCTGGGCTAGAGTTTTGGTGTAGGGGGAAAAGGAGTGGACTCCATATAGAGCCCTGGGGGAGTATATAAGAGGCTTTAAGTGGTTTACAGTAAAACAAAGAAGAAGAAGGGGGAAAAAAAGACAGAGGTAACATCATCATCATTGACATTTAGCTTCCGGCCGTAATCTGTAGATTAGACTCCAGTGTTTCCATCGCAAATGTAATGATTGCTCATATAATGATGCAATGATGACTGCTCATATTTGCACTGCACCGCTTAACAAGCTTATAGAAAGGAAACAAAACAAAAAGGAAACACCCTGTCTATTTGAATTAATTAGGTCAGTGATGAGAAGCACCTTATTTTATTTTACTTTGTGAGGTGTTGAGCCTATAGATCTGCTACTTTCACTATTGTTGAAAATGTTTATAAGGTTAAAAAAATGGATTTCTATTTTTTTGTAGATATTTTTTTTGCCTGTAAATGATATGCCCCTGCAGTGTTAGCCAAAGTAAATCAGTCTAATGGCTTATTTTGTATGTGTGTGTGTGTGTGTGTGTGTGTGTGTGTGTGTGTGTGTGTGTGTGTGTGTGTGTGTGTGTGTGTGTGTGTGTGTGTGTGTATGTGTGTGTGTGCGTGTTGTCCTCCCCAGAGTAAAGATGCAGGGATCAGAGCGCTGGTCATGCTGGATGAACAAGGAGGTACTAATCTTTATGTCTCTCTCTTATCTGTTATCTGTCTGTTAACGTCACTTCCCAAGTTGTACACTAGTGTTGAGTTTTGTGTCTTCAGTCGGTAATTGTGTCACTTACTTTCGCAGGGAGGATTGTGTGCATATATTTTGCCTGTATTTAGGCCAGGTGCTGGACGTCAAGGGATCAAGGCAAACATCAAAGAGAAAGAAGGAACATCCACACACTTGTTTTTAGAGCTCCATAGTAGACTTACTTTATTTAATTGGCAAAACATCTGCAAAATTTCGACCCTTTAAATCACACCCTTGTGAAATGAGGGGTGCTCTTATCATACATTATCTCATTCCAGCCAATCAAAATCATTTGAATCCTCACCTTCGTCTTCAACACTCAGAGCTGGCCATTCATTGTCAATGGCATTCAATGTTTGTGTTAAGACAGAGTTAAGACAGAGATGGCAGAGTGGTTCTTGGGATTCTCACTGCAGTGGGGAGTATGACATATAAATACACAGCACATTATAAAGCATACAGGGAGTATTGCATAGCTTATTTAGAGTTTAGATCCCATAACCTGGGGGGGTGGTCAGCTGAATGTGTAAACCTGCATCCAGACAGTCGCGTCACAAAGACGCAAGCAAGATGCAGCTTAGAGCAGGAGTCACTTCCTGGTTTTTAAACAGCTGGTGGATGGAAAATGAAGCTTGCGCGCGGCTGCAACTTGCAGCGTGGGTGGTGCTTCCCAATAGCACCGCCCACGCTGCAAGTTGCAGCCGCGTGACATAAGGTTGCTGTCAATATATATCAAAACAAACTGAATAGATTGACCAAAACCCAATTCTTATTCTTATTAACTCTATAATTGCGGCTAGCTGTTAGCATAAACCCCAGTTCCCAGTGCCAGCATACGCGTTCACTTTAAAAGACGGAGTTTGCCCGCCCCCCCACACACACACACGCTACACACAGTCGCTACACATTGGAACAAGCACACACTGTTTACCTTTCATCAGAAGCTTTTACATGGCGGCAGCGTCGCGGTACAAAGGCACAAATTAAATCCGAAATGTGGATCCACCAAGGACAGCGATCCTGGAGTCCGACTTATGGAGGTTTGAAAATCCTCCCTTCCACTGCTTTGCGCTGTGATTATATTTGCAATCCCATAGTTGGAACGGTGGGGCGTTGCTATAGGAACCGGACCAATGTTAAAAGCTTCCGTAGGCCTCAACCATTATATAGACGAGGAGTATACGTTGAGGTACGTATACGGACCTGGGATATGACGCCACCTAGCGTCGACGTCCATATATATACGTACCTGGGAAAAAAGAGTTAATAAAAGTGAGGGAGCATTGGTCCCTTAATGTGCTCCCTCCACTACACCCCTGCAGTAAACAACACTTCCTCCTACAGAGCAGTTGGAGCGTATAGAGGAAGGCATGGACTCCATCAACCGGGACATGAGAGAAGCAGAGAAGAACCTGACAGACATGGCACGGTGCTGCGGCCTCACAGGCCTGTGTGCCTGGCCGCTCAGGAAGTACGTTCCGATCGGCTACGCTACCGACGCGTCACACGGCATTCCTTCATGTGGCCAAAACCCTCAACCGAGTCCATCACTATGTAGCTGTTGTTCAAGCTGTCGTTTCATCAAAGCAAAGTGATAGCCACGCCTATGTCTTGTGTTTTTTCTGATACAGTGGTTTTCATTTCAGGGACCACCTTGACTTTGAAAGCGTACAAATGGATGGACCCGTAAAGTTCCATTTGGTTCCATTTGTACACGCTAAAACCCCCTCAAGGAACCATGAGGTGTTCCTGGACCTCACTTTGAGAACCATTGTTCTAATGCATATGTTGTTGTTATTCCTCAGTTGTGGCGTTTGGAGTGTCCTGCGTTTCCGCTGTAGGCAGTCTGGGTTGTGGGCGGCTTGTTTATGAGTTGCTGGGATTTGGGCTGAAACAAGTTGCTGAATTGTTTTTCGTTTTTTTGTGTGTCGCTTCCTTCTCTTTTCTCGACCTCTCTCACCATCCCTTAAAATCCCCACAATCCATCTCTTTCTTACTTATCTCGCCTCACCTATCTCGCTCCTCTTTTCTTCCACTCCTCCCTTACCATTCTCTCTCCTCATGCTCTTTCCCTCCTGCCTCCCATTATTTATCTCTTCCCCCCTCTTCCCCATATCCCTCCCTCTCAAACATCCATCCGTCCCCTGCAACTTTTTTTACTCTTTTACTGTTCTGGTGCTGGTGGTCCATAGAGCAGCTGGAGCGAATAGAGGAGGGCCTGGATCAGATCAACAATGACATGAAGGAAGCAGAGAAAAACCTCACAGACCTGGGCAAATGCTGTGGGCTCTGCTCCTGTGATAAGTATGCAGGGTGTGTGTGTGTGTGTGTGTGTGTGTGTGTGTGTGTGTGTGTGTGTGTGTGTGTGTGTGTGTGTGTGTGTGTGTGTGTGTGTGTGTGTGTGTGTGTGTGTGTGTGTGTGTGTGTGTGTGTGTGTGTGTGTGTGTGTGTGTGTGTGTGTGTGTGTGTGTGTGTGTGTGTGTGTGTACGAGCTGTTGTTTAACCCCCTCCCAACCCCCTGCCTGCCTCCGTTGCTGCCACTATAATTTCTGGCTGGTAGCTTGCAGCTTTCTACAAAATGCAGATGAAACATACTGGTGGTTCTCAAGTCCGGTCGTGGGAACTCAATGAGCTGCTGTCTTTCATAGCAGGAACTATGAAGTTAGTTAACACCAGGTGAAATAAATGGTAGAATTGAAAAGCTTTTCTATGAGAATTTAAAATTAGCCATTGAATTGATTGATTGCCAACAAACTCTAGGCCTTTAGGAGGGCCATTATAATCCACCACTCCTGAATGAAGTGCCTGGTGCTGGGAGTCTGCAACGCACAGGTCCTGGGCCTGGTGAGAGCAGGAGTGGACCTGGTGAGACGTAGGAGGGTCCCGGACAGGAGTCAACCCACAGAGCCTAGTCCTTCCACGCGCCAGAATTTGGTTCTCCCAGTCCTGGCAGAGTAGTTCCGGAGCAACGGATTGTGTGGCCTTGCTCATTCCCTGATGGACTGATCGAGGGTAGCTACTGGGACGTAAATCGGGATTTGATCAACCCCGGCTGGGTCGCCTGAGTGAGGGGTATGATGTTGGTAGACCCGAAACCTGTTGACCTCAGTCACTGAGGATACGTCCCAGGTGCATCCATGCGATGTATTTTTTTTAGACAATGTTATTCACAGTATGTAGAATAGGTACATTTCAACAAAAGTACAGCCTGGTCAATACAAATCTGCTACCAGAAAAGGCACTAAGACTTGTTTATATCATGGTCCTCCATTTTAATTTAAAGACAAATATACAATTCATATAAGAAAAGTTAAAAACAAAAAAAATAACTTTAATGGCTATTTAGCCATAGCCTACCTACAGCCTGAGTTGATAACCACTGAAATAAATGAAATGGATTTAATACCTATGGATTAGAAATGTGACCAAATAGCCGACCAGAGATCTCTGCCTATACCGACACATCTAGTGACATCTAAACAGGGCTAGAACAGCAGCTAACAAACCTGCCTGTATGCTTTGAAAACCAACACTGCAGTCCCAGTAAAGGACAGCCCTAAAATATTTGCAGTGGTTCTGCAATTACATTTCAGAATGGTTTCCATCCAGTTCTAGGCCCTACGTTGAGTTTAGATGACACTACACATTTCGGTATGCGTAGATTGCTGATCATCTGGCTACGATACCAGACTACAGTGGCTAATGTATCTCCCTCACTCAATCTCTTCCTCCCTTAGGCCTTACTCACACGGTCGCAACAGATTGCTGTATGCTTGTTGTATACAAAGGGTGTGACACAGCTTGCCCCAATGCATTTCCAATGGGAGTCACATGGTTTGACACAACATTTGTGTTGTATGAGGGGGAGGGGCGCAGTCGAAACACAGCCGAAAGCCATACAACAGCTTGTAGTCCAAAATGTGGACTACAAACCATGTGACTTCCATTGGAAATGCATTGGGGCGTCCATGACACTCACAACATTCATACAACAAGCATGCATCAATGTTCTAAAGGTCTGAGTGAGGCCTTACGCCTCTCTCGCCTTTAGGCAGTAGTGTAAACGAAAGTAACTAGTACTGTACCTAAGTACAAGTTTTAGGTATTTTTACTTCTACTCCATCTCAGAGGCAAAAGGTTGTACTATTACACTACAATTATTTGAAAACTTATAGTTACTAGTTACTATGTAGTTTTTGATTATTATTACAAAACATACATTAACTTCAATGCTATACATACATCTACAAGCTCACAATTGTGTGCTCTCTCTCTCTCCCCTCCTCTGTCTCTCATCTCCACTCCTCTCTCTCTCTCTCTCTCTCGCTCTCTCTCGCTCTCTCTCTCTCTCGCTCTCTAACTTATACCCCTCCAGGCTAAAGGCCTTTGAGGAGAGCGGGGCATACAAGGCAGTGTGGGGCGGAGCCTCCAGCGATGGCGTGGTGTCCAATCAGCCGTCCTCCAACAGGGTCGTAGACGAGCGCGAGCAGATGATCATGAGTGGGCCTTACATAAAGAGGTGTGTGTTTGGGGACTTGAGGGCAGGGGGGTGGCTGAAAATTGAGCAGCACGAGAAAAGAGTCATGGTACAAAACTACTACTAAAGTACTACCTAATACTGAACCTAAAACTGAAGAACTACAATTCTCATGTACAGTACAAGACCACTCTCTAGGTTTCATAGCTGAGAGGATAGGCGTAGCGATGGTGCAGTGTACAGTGATGTAAATAGGGTGCGTTTTGCGTCCCAAAACGCACTTTATAGACGCAATACACCAACAACCTCTGCGCACTCTTTCGGTCACACACTGTTCTACGTGGAAGTCTAGCACTCTTTCGGTCAAACACTGCCCCCCCCCCCCCCCACGATGAGCCCTCGATCGTCTTAAACGTATTTCTTGGACCACTCTGGAATAATATTGATCGTTATACATATACAGGTCTGCTAGTACTAACCTTTTCATCTCAAATTGACCGGCCAAAATAAATCCACGACCGATTTTAGTGTGTTGCTCCGCTCGCTTCTCACTCCAACTTGCTTTGAGCTCGATGGATGCGCTTTCAACGCAAATATGAGTCAGCTGGTTAACGAGCCTCGTTGACCCTGACCCTGGTCCCTGACTTGACTTGACTTGGCAATCAACGGCACTATTAATGGCAGCTGTATAAACGTTTCTCTTTTGTCTCTTGTCTTGTGTGTATGTGTGTACTGTGTAGGGCTGCGCAGGCCATTCTTCCCTGTAGACAGGGACTCAAGTGACTTCTAAGTTCCACTTTTCCAAAGAAATTATTTTACATCCACAATGGCAAGCCTATTTGCATTTTGGCTAAGTACAATAATTGCAACTGCAAACAACTTTTGGTTGGTATATTAAGCTATGTTAAATCCACTGTTGCCCACTATTAGTATTTCTTACTGAGTTGTGCTTGCTAATACTACTAGCCTACATAAAAACATATACTGTATAGGCCTATTTGATATTTTTATATATATATACTCCCTTACGGAGCTATGTGTGTGTCTGGGTGTCTGGGTATGAGCACAAAAATACCATGGTTGTTTTTCACCATCTGTGCGCACACACAAACAACCGTTGGAACCGACCCGGCCCCCTGGGCGCATTCCTGGGGGTCTGGAACTCCCCCCCCCCCCCCCCCCCCCCACCCCCGCGAACCCCCTCACGGAGTTGCACCACTCACTTCACATAGGTGTGATTTTTTTTGGGACTCATAAGAATTTTTTGGGACTCATTCGAATGACCACCTGTGCATCCCGGGACCCATTACATTGAAAACCTATTTACATCACTGAGTGTACCTGATTGTTTCTTTTTTATTGATTTTTTTTTTAGGACAGGCGCTTTTCAACTCTTTGTTAAAGGGATTGATTGATTGATTGATTGAAATATTTATTAACAGTTTGCAGAATTACAGTACATTTCAAGCACAAGTACAAAGTATATTTCAAGCACAAACTCAATACAAAGGGATAGTTCACAATTTTTTTACTTAATTTGTATGAAATACTTGCCATTAATATAGTGGTTGCAACTGTATTAATTGATTGCCCAAGTCCCGTGGTGGGAATTCTGCTCTGGTCATTTTGTGGGGGGCACTGGGGCGCATTAAAATTAAATGAATCCACAAAACAAGCATCATTTGTATTGTTGACCTATTTCTAAAATATTAGCGCAACTTTCGTTCAACTTTGTTGCACTATATGGTAGAAATAGGTCAACAATACAAATGACGCTAGTTTTGTGAATTAATTTACTTTTAATGCGTGGCCCCCTGTGCCCCCCACAAAATGACCAGAACTACTTAATATTTCACCAAAACCAGAGCAGAACTCCCACCACGGGACTCTGGAAATCAATTAATACAGTTGCAACCACTATATTAATGGCAAATATTTCATACAGCTTAAGTTAAAAATTTCGGAACTATCCCTTATAATAGGCTAGTTTTCTGGCCATCTCTGGCCATTCTCACAAATGAAATGAATTTAATGAAATATTCCAGAGACACTTAGCTTTGACTAGGGCTTTCACTTATAGTTGCCTAGTTGACTAGTTGTGTTTAACTAGGCCTACCGTACCTATTATGTAAAAATGTTCCGCAAATGTTCCGCACATGCTCAGATGCCCTCATAGGCTGCACACAGAAGCCTGTGAACATAGACATTTCGTGCATAGATGTGCCACGCAATGGTAGGCCTCAGGCCTCAGGCCTGGTATGGTAGGCCTCAGGCCTCAGTTCTACCATTCTGAAATTTAATATAATTTAATTATATAATAATATTTGGACTGCTGGACAGCTGACAGTAGGCTCTCTGTACTAAATATATATATATATATATATATATATATATATATATATATATATATATTTCAGAATGGTAGACCTGAGGCCTGAGGCCTACCATACCAGGCCTGAGGCTTGAGGCCTACCATACCATATCTATGCACGAAATGTCTATGTTCACAGGCTTCTGTGTGCGGCCTATGAGGGCATCTGAGCATGCGCGGCACTACATGTCTTACACCATATGCGTTTGGGAAACCCAGCCAATAGGTGTACATTTAAAAACGGTGTACATTGGTAACTATAACTATAATCTAGCTGAACTTGAGGCCTACAAAAACGGGGGGGAAAAACAAGTCAACTAGCACCAACAAGGTCGACTAGTGGATTTACTAGTCGACTAGTTCAATAGTCGACTAGTTGCTTAAAGCCCTAGCTTTGACTAGACGATGATGTGTCATGTAACATTGGCAACATGGTTGTAAGCTAAACTAATTTTCTTGATGTAGTAATGTATTATTGGGAACATAACATAATCGGAGTTAGTAGGTTTGCCTGGTGGTGCAGGCAATTAGTGCAATAACCACAGCTTCCTTGTGAGTCACAAGGACTAGTTTGAATCCGACTTCCCATCTTGTCTCACATGTCTCCCTATTCCTAGCCCTGTTGACTTCCATTATAAAATGTACTTTAAATATTATTATTTATATATATATATATATATATATTATTATTGTAGCCCATTTCTGTCATATACTGGCAGTGTTTACAATACATTTGGTTATTGGTCAGCAGTTTGCGAGATTAGCT
Source organism: Electrona antarctica (assembly GCF_951216825.1). Lineage (NCBI taxonomy): Eukaryota > Metazoa > Chordata > Actinopteri > Myctophiformes > Myctophidae > Electrona > Electrona antarctica. The sequence goes on from NC_136792.1 coordinate 24,985,384, forward strand.
CTGGACACACAGACCACCTTATAGACGGCTGGACTCCTGCAGAGACACACCACATTCACAATTTGTGATGTTCTGTCATTCAGAAATGATACATGTCGTAATGTAATAATAGGTGTGGTCAGCATTCAGAGGGAACTTCCTCCAATAAACACATCTTGTGACTTGACTTAATGTGTGTGTGTGTGTGTGTGTGCGCGTGCGTGCGTGCGCGCACACGCACGTGTGTCTGACAACAAATTGAATTAGATCTAGGGAAGGCAGTGTAGGAGTTTAATGTGTGTGTGTGCGCGTGTGTGTGTACGCACGCACGCACGCATTTGTTTGCTCTCATTTAGAACAAACTGACATACAATTCTGTCATCTGTTAATCGAGCAGCTGCTCAAACAGAGCATATTGGCAAACCACACACACAATAGCAATAGAAAATCTACATAAATCATAGCCTATTTGTACCATACAGCTGTCAGCCCTGCATGCTCTTTTCAGTGACTGTGTGTGTGTGTGTGTGCATGCACGCGCGCATGTTGCAATAACTATATCATTATCATCTCTCCTCCTTCCTCTATTCCTCACCTCCACTTAAATGCCTCTTTATCTTTTTCTCCCCACTGCTTCTATCCTTCTCATGATGCCCTCCCATTACATTTTCACAACGCGGTTCAAACTCCTCCTTATCTCCCTCTCGCTCTCTGCCTCCCATCAACTCCCTGCACCCTCCATCTCTTCTTCTCACCCCCCCAACCCCCGCCCATTCCCTCCTCTGCCTACACCACCCTGTCTCTCCTCTCCCCCCTCCCCCTCAGGGTGACCGACGACGCCCGAGAGGACGAGATGGAGGAGAACCTCCAGCACGTGGGCAGCATCCTGGGCAACCTGAAGTGCATGGCCCTGGACATGGGCAACGAGATCCAAGTGCAGATCCCACAGATAGATCGCATCCATGGCAAGGTAGGCAGTGGCACCGGCCGCCAGCGCTTTGATGACGGCATTCTTGCGATAATTGCGATACACAGAAAGGTGTAGGGTGTGTGGAGTCAAATGTACGACATTTTTGGAGTAGCTGAGAGTTTTCATTCCAACCAAAGACTGCACCAATTGGTTTGACTACTAAACACACTTTGAGCCAGAGGATTAGCTAATCATAGTGGCCGGTTGTAACTCTTATAGGTCACACACACATCACTTGGAACTTTTCAAAGATTGTAAGGTTTCTTTTCTCTCTTTTTTTTGCAGGCTGAACTCAACGTGTCCCGAATCAACGCAGCCAACCAGAAAGCCAATAGCCTCATTAAGTGATAGAGTCCTTCTCCGTTTACACACTATACAGCTGTTACTGTTTTCTTGACTGTGTTCTAGAAATAAGCATGTACCTGTATGCTGTGCTAATGTGTGCGAGTACCACGGGGCACGGGCCTCTGCCTTATTTAAGAGCGGGAATACTCCTTAAAATACTTTGTCACAAAAAGGTCCATGTGTCATAATATGGTTTCTAGTGGCAGTTAAAAAATAGTTATTTTCACTTTTCATTCTTACTCTCCCCAATGTAAACACTACATGGCCCATTGTCCCCTAGTGCTCAAAATGTTCAGAAAGACATTTAACACACGCGCTGGGTCCCTCTGCTGGCCGACAGAGGTATTGCCCAATGGAGAAATACGTATTTGTAATTAGAGGAAGGCCTCGGGCGACACCAAGCGGTCACACATGTCCTCTTCACTCGTCCCCTCTCTTCCATTTCTCGACGTTGATGCAAAATGGAGGTGAGGTGACGTTGAATGTATTTTTCACCGTGATTGCGCACACAGCAGGGAAAGGTCTACAGGCAAGAGGTGTGATCACCTCTGTGAAATAGTTTTCATAGCAAAATGTTGAAGATGAAAAGCACTTTATTTGTGATTTTATATATTTACTTACAGTCAAATCACCTGACAATAGCCTATAATAATTTCCCTAGCTATTAGTGTATTTGTTTTGGGGCCTTCTTAATAACAGGTTATACGCATTGTGCTGAAGAAGTGATAGAATGGTAAGATTGTAGATCTAATTCTTGATGATGCTGGCAAATCTGTGATAATCATTAGCCATAATTAATAATCAATTAGTAACATTTGAGGATATTGTCAATGGCAGGCCTTGCGAGATTGATTAAAGGCCCCAAACTGAGTGTAATTGGTATTTGTTAAATTGTTAATGTGTTGTGTTGAAATAAAATACCATCCCTGAAGTGTGAGTTCTCGTGATATTAATTTATGTATACAAAATACTTGAAGGGGGGGGGGCATGGGGGTCTAACTCTGAGTCTGAGGGGGTACAACCGTACAAATGGCACCAAATAGACCCCAAAAAGGGTCAGTTGGTGTAATTTGTACTCCTAATCATATTAGCATAATTGCGTCCCAAAATTCGTGAACTTGGGGGACTTGGGAGATGGCGTGTGTGTGTACATTGTAATGAGGCCATCTGGGAGGTGGGGGGCGTTGCAGACCCAGCATTCAGGGAAAATGTTACGCGTTTCTGTACGTGGTGGTGGAGGATGGAAGGAGAAAAAAAACGCGCGTCTGCGCATTTCGCTCTTCTCGTCACTCCGAACTTTCGGGAGAGAGAGCTGCGGAAGAGAAGGAGGAGGGGAGAGAGACAAAACCCAACGTCATTAATACTGGTAAATTTTGCACCCAACATCCAACACAACCTTCGTTTTAAAGTTAACTATCGTGTTATGTGTGCCGTCGACGCGTCAACAGTAGCTCGCGCGGGGGGTGAGAGAAATTACGAAATGCGTGTATCGCGAAAAATAAAAATGGAAGCTTAGCCGACATTTCGTGGTTCTGTCTCGCGCATTTTAGCACACGAGCTATGCATTTAATATCGCAAGCAACCGAACGACACACCGATCGACCTACGGTACCGAAACAATACAACCCGCGGTGTATTTATAAACGGCCAAACGGGGCGTCCGTTATCGTTATGCGTAAAAGGTTTTTTTTCCCCGTCCGTTTACGAAGCGAAGAAGAAAAAAAAGACCCGACATGGCGGAATCCGTTCGTGGGCTGCTCCTCCCGTTCTGTTGTGTGTGTGTGTGTGTGCGCGCGGGGAGGAGGAGGTATGAGGAGGAGGCTCAGGCACCGGACCGGACTGGGGTTGGAGAAGGAGGAGGGAGGTGCAGGCAGCACAGCGCTGCTGTGAACAAAGAAATACCGGAAGTTCACGCTCGCTCACCGCCGCACGATCAGTGTTGCCATATATTGTGAGGGAAATACGCAACCAGGTTTGGTTGATTGAAATTGGTATGAAATGAAATGAAATGATTACTATATTTACCCAGGGTATCTGGGCTAAGCTCAAGAACTTGTTTCCAGCCAGGCCCTGCTCATAGAACACATTTCATCGTAGTGGTTCATTGCCTTGTTCAAGGGCACTTCAGCGGTGATAATTTTAACGTGTCGGACCGCTGATTCGAACTGGCGACCTTCCGGTATCACAGTACATTCACAGTACAATAGGTACAGTACATTTCAGAACGAAAGTCGACAAAACTGCTACTTTAAAGGCGAAACCATCAAGGTCCTACATTTTCAATTCATAATAACATTTAAAGACTTACAAATATGTACACTTCTATGAAAAACGGGAAATCATTATGAAGAAAGTTAAACAGTGAAAAACATGAAGACCTATACAGGGTGGGGGGGACCCAGATTCTCTTTATTTTTTATTTTTTACAGGTGCCAGTTTCGAATTGCAGCCACTAGGTTTAGAATTGCATGTGTAGGTGCTCTTTGAGAGTGGTTTGAAGGAGACAAGGGATTCACATTTCTTAATGGCTGTTGATACGTCTAGGGAAAACAAGCCTGAAAGAAGCGATGTACCACATGAGCACTTATCGGTATCGGCTATATTTGAAAATAGCAAGTCTGTGACACGTGAGCTTGTAGATCTGCTATTTAAAAAATATATATGGTATATTTGGAATATTTGAAACATTCCAACACAAATCTGGTACAGGGCTCCCTGGTACAAAAAACTGCAGCCGGTAACTCGCTTATAATAAGCCGACATGGCAACACTGTGCACGAGGCCGGTGATCCCATAGCCCGGAGGGACGGTCGCGCTCTGGTTGGTTGGTTGTTAAGGACATCTGAGCTTGTAGATTAGGTTATTTTTGCGACGCGCGACACCGTCGTACGGTGGGGCATGAACACAGAACACCTTTTTTCAGGAATTGTTACAATGCAATATTGTCTTTGATGAATTGAACATAGTGGACCCTCTTGTAAACAAGTGTAATGCTTAATTGGGTCGTCCACTCACAGTTAACAGTCTTTGTATTGAGTTTGTGCTTGAAATGTACTGTAATTCTGCAAACTGTTAATACATATTTCAATCAATCAAAAAAAGTCTGGTATTCTGAAAATACCATTTTATAGATAATGTTATCTATTCAAGTAGACATGACTTGATTTCTACTATAAAAAAAGACTGCCCCTGCTGTCATTGTAGTTGCTGTACATAGGTTATTATTATTACTACAGTTGGGATCATTTTGTCTTCATTTGCCTGACAGCCAGATAGCCAATCACAGTGCGACCCTCCGGTCTCAGGGATGAAGACACTTGGTCTCACCAGAGCCATAGCGTAAGACAGAGTTACGACAACTCTGTTCACTTCATGGGGCCAGGGCTACATAGACTTCTATTGGTTTGTGCCTATAAAAGGGACAACCGGAAGTTTATGGAATGCATTGGAGTCTATGGGCTCGAGTACATGAACAACGTGACCGGGCTGTTTTCTGCCCCTTCAATGTTGCAACTCTGTCTATACTCTAAGGCTCTGGGTCTCACATACTGCTCAGGCTCTATCATTAATATACAGTTTTAGTGTTTGTGACTTGGCAAGATGTTTTTTGCCTTCATTATGTGTTTTTTTTCTTTATTTTTGTGTTATCACTACCACACACTCCCCCACTAAAGTAAACACACAGTAGTTAACGTCATCCTCAAATAACAATATCTTGCATATGGTGCAATTTAGTGGTCAACGGTCAATAGGTCTTAGATGCCTTGCACTATTCACAGGAGCCACAAGCTTATAATGCATCCCACTGTGATCTTGTAGATCTGCTATCATTGCCATTTGTGGTACCGTATATTAATATTAGTGCTTAACAGTGGCTTAACTGCATCTCTTCAATAGGCTTTAACTCCCTCTCCTCCTGTTTTCTCTCATTTTCACCCACGTCCTCCCTCCTTGTTTCATCCCCTTGTCCTTTCTCCTTTCATCCCCTCGTCCTCTCTCCTTTTGTCTGTCTCTCTGTTCTATATTTTCCTCACTAGCTTCTCCTCCGTTTGTATTTTCTCCCGCTGGCTCTCAGCAGGCCTCGAGGGTCCAGCGAAAGACCGGAAGCGGATTTTCTCTGGACTGGCTCCGGGTTGGATATTTAACCATTTTGGACCCTGACACTGGATTGGCCTAGACGTGGACAGGCGGAGGAAGAGGAAGGAAGGAGGAAATGGACATGTCTGTGTCTGGCGTGTGGCGGGAAGATGACGACGAGCCGTACAGGTTGGGGGGTGGGAAGAGTTCGGGAGGAGCGATAAGGTCCAAACCTCGGTTTACTTTCACGGAAGTCAAACTCCTTCTGGACGAGGTGAAACGGAACCGATACATCCTTCTCAGTGAGTATCAGGGAAGTGTGTGTGTGTGTGTGTGTGTGTGTGTGTGTGTGTGTGTGTGTGTGTGTGTGTGTGTGTGTGTGTGTGTGTGTGTGTGTGTGTGTGTGTGTGTGTGTGTGTGTGTGTGTGTGTGTGTGTGCGTGCGAGATGTGAGATCCGTTGCTATAAAGTAGTAGTGTCATTTTACGGTTCTCAGCAGTGGTTCTCAATTCTCTCTGTGCGTTGCTTTCGTGACTTGTAGACTGTCTACCTTTTTATATATATATATATATATATATGGAGAGGAAATGAAGGGAGGTGAGATAACGTTTTCTCCCAAATCGGAAGTCAGCAGTGACTGAGATTTTGCGATCACATCACGTGACTTCCTTTTTCATCGTACACATGGTGACTCCTAGTTAGCGAAGAGCGCCATCTAGCTAAACTAAAAACATACAACACACTTCAAAACATGTGATTGGCAGTGTGGGCTTTGGGGAAAAAATCACGTCAATACACTGGCAGTAATTTTCTTTATTGTGTTTGATTTTAACCGCGTCTCACAAAGATTTGTCCGACAACTGGGTCCCGACCCACTGTTTGGGAACCAGTGCTCTAAAGTGCAGGTTGTATTTACTAGTTCATAAATACAGAAGACGACTAATGGTCTTTCCTCTCTGTATTCCCTGCTCCCTCCACATCTGTTAATAATTTCTTCCAATCTTCTAACCGCGTTTCTCTTCTCCCTCACTCTTCGTTTCTCTCCTTCTGTCTTGCCCTTTTCCTCACCGCCGTTTCCTTACTGGCCTCTATTGGTTCCTCCCTCACCCCTCCTCTTCTCTAATGGTCTGAGCAGAGAGGTTCAACAACGGCGTTTCAGCAGATGCCAAGAAACAGACATGGGCTGAGATAACGGAGCTGATCAACGACCTGGGAGAGAACCACAGAGAGGTTACTAACACTATACTTGATAAGTAACAGCAGTCACTCTTATATTGCAATATCCTGCTGGAAAAGAGAAGCTTAGTGATTTACGAGACCCTCAAGAGGAAAATTGTATATAGATTATAGTAAGATTAAGATTAGGTTAACTTTGAACTTTGTTATTAATAATGGTAGCAGTCAGAGAAGTTGCTCGAAAAAAAGTTATGGCCATTTTAGTATACCACACCATAGACATATAGGCCTATAAGGCAACATTTTCCAAATTTCATCATGCTTTAAGTAGCATGTGAGTGACATGTCAAACTTGGGGGTTTTCATGATTCTGAATCCATTCCAAGCATTTGTTTTGCACGAAAAACACTCCTTGGGCTAAAAACGGCCTCAGCCGTCATCACAGATGTGATGAGGTCAGCACATTTGGGCACATTTGGGCGAGTGGCTATGGCACATGTTTTTGTGTGTAAATCTAATGCTTGGAATGGATCCAGAATCATGAAAACCCCCTACATGTCGCATGCTACTTAAAGCATAATGAAATTGGGAAAATGTTGCCTTTATAGGTAGTCTATGGTGTGGTATACAAAAATCATAGCCGTGTGAAGTGAGAGAGTAGCGACACGCTTTGATCTCGCCGCAAAGCGGGTGCCTATGGGCTATAGTTCCAAACATTGCTCCTATGGCTGGAACTATCCCATTGAGATAGAATGAGCACTTCCGCATTCCATTGTTACAATGGGAGTCAACGCTAGTGTCGCCACTCTTTTACTAGATTACTCTGGATTAGGTGATGTAAAACAAACGGTGCCAACACAAACATTAAACGCCATTAACAATACAGAGACAATATGACGTAATGAGGCACATTATGACGTACATTTTCCCTTCATTGTCAATGGTGTTTACAAAACAAACATTGAACTAAAGACAAACATTAAACTTATATATGAGGGGCTAGCGCCCCTCAAAAATGTCCATAACATTATTTCGCGGTGTTTCCGGCAGAGCAGGCCTCTCATTCTGTGGACCCTAATGACCCTAGCCCCCCGGCTATTAAGGTGTGCATCTATTTTTCCACCTCCCAGGTTCGTCAGATCATGAAGAAATGGGCGGATCTGAAGTGTGACGGGAAGCGGCGCATCGCCGCCCTCAGGGGCACCAACAGCACTACGCTGAAGAAGAAAACCCTGGGCCCTGTAGAGAGGATGGTTCACAAGATCCTGCTCATGGCCCCTGGATCAGGTAGAGCAGTGATTCTCAACCTTCTTAATGTCAGACAGGGATCCCCAGTGTGATGTGCATTAGGCCACGGACCCCCATTTAATGTGATTTATTTTATGATTTTTATTTCTGGGACACCCCGATCTACACTGTGAAATCCTTTGTGTTAATTTAACTCTCAGAGTTACAGACCTGTAAAACTCCAATTGGACCCCTGGTGGTCCCTGGACCCGACGTTGAGAAACGATGAGATAAAGCGGGACTCCACATTGCGATAACCTCAGCAACGATATGGACGTGCCTGAGAGGTCGGCACAGATGGCACGTCACATGCCCATATATGGAGATACCCGTGGGTGTGTGCCCAGATTATGCCCATATATGGAGATCCCTGACATCAGCACGAATCGACTGTTAGGCAACGGTTGTATGCCCATATATTATGGAGATCCCTAATGACAGTGCAAAATCCACGTTGTGGAAGTGCCTGGATTATGCCCAAATATGGACATGCCTGATGTCAATACTAACATCATAGCTAACTGACTGCTGCGTCGAGACGCCTGAACACGCTGCTCAATGCCTTTCATTTGCGACGTGGGGAAAGCTGATAACGCCACGTGAACCCATAATTTGTCTCAAATTCAGGGAACCATCCTCTCTACAGGGCCCGGGATCTTCTTCCTCAGCATAGTTTGGTTTCTAGGTCACTTAGCTCGGCCATCTAAATGCAGTTCCAAGTATGAACACTGCCACAGCAATCCCCATAAGTACACACATTGGAATTACACAGGTGCGTAATTCAATAAAACAAACGGTTGAGGAATGGCAGCTTTAGACTGTAATGTTCACACGGGTGAAGGCGTAAATAATGCTGATCACGCAGCATTTATCTAGGCCTGAAAGGGAAGTTTGACCGTGTATTTTTATCCACTGATTGGACAGATAATAACAGTGATCTGGAGTGGGACGATGATGACGAAATGGATTTAAAAAAGTGGCAGTTGGCGAAGGGCGTCCCCCCTCCCCCCACTCCAGCCTTCAGCTACCTGAGCACAGTGGACAACAACAATCCCCTCACCCTACCGGGAGGCAACTCCTTCGACGCCACCTCCTTTGATGTATCGCCCCTCTCCACGCCCGAGAAAGAACCCAGTGGTAAAGATGATTGTTTTGGTCTGGGTATTGCACAATCGGATAGGAAACATCCTCAGAATGTTCGCAGAGTGCAGATTCCGCTTCGATTTAGTGCTGTGACGTCACATAGACACAAGAAAAAACATGAGCAAATTGACACTGTAGGATCATCTATACGGAACATATCTCACCAATATTTGTCAAGCTAACTACTCAACCCAAACCTCTAGTAAATTGTCATATTGCTTTAAAGCTTTGAACATGAAATAACAATGTGCTTTTATGGTTTTAAACAGACTTTCAAAGTTTATTTCAGGCATCAATTGTATTCTGACAGGCACTTCCAAGATCCTACTTGACATGAACGCACCATTAATTAAGGTAGAGCTGACTTTTCTTTTCCCCTCTCTCCAGGGGATCCTTTCCATGCCTCGTCTGACGTAGAGTTCGACCCGATTGAAGATGGTAAGAGTTTTGCGAAAAACAAGTCAGCGTTTCCTTTCATTTGACCATATACTGTTTCCCTAAGAAAGTTTATTAGTGGACGGCTGGTGCAAGAATGGTCTCATGTTTGTGTGTGTGTGTGTGTGTGTGTGTGTGCCGTGTATTCGTTTTTTCTTTTCATTTTCTGATGAATTGTGTGGAATTGAAAAAAGGAAAAGCTGCATATTATCAGAAAATGAACATTTGAACAGAAAACAAAAGTTATGACAAATTTGAATGCAAATACAACATGATATAGGGCGATGTTCAAAAACATTGCCCCATATCATGCCCATAAAAAACAATATACATTATTGAATGTATATGTACATTCAGTGTATTCTGTACACATTACATGGTGTGTAATTAATAAATCTACATTCGTGTCTCCGCTCTGGCAGATTTTGATGCAGACGATAAGGAAATGGACTCCCTATTCACGCGCCTCGGGCCCGGAGGCCCGTCGTCCTCCGCCTCCCTCCCGCCCCTCGACCCCCTCCTCTCCTCTGGCGAGGCGCTGCTGAAGTTCAAGCCGACCCGCCACACCTACTCCAGAAGCCTGCCCAACCCGGCCCCCAGACCTCCCCTCGGACCTCCTCTCTCCTCTGCCTCCCCTTTCCTCCCGCCGGCCTCCGACTCCCCCTTGTCCTCCCTCCCCATGCCCATGTTGGCGGGGAGGGAGGACGCTCCTCCTCGTCCCACCTCCTCGTCCGCCACCAATGGCACCACCTTCCATCCCGCCGCTGGCGGCGCCTCCTTGTCTTCCTCCGTATTTCCTCCGACCCCCTCTTCCTCCTCCGCGGCCTTCCCCCCTCCGCCACCTCCTCACTCTTACTCCCAGCCACCCCCGCACCTCTCGCACGCCCCCTCCTACTCCTCCTCAGCCCCTCCGCGGCCCCAGCTCTCCCAGCTGGCGGCCCAGAGCCTGCAGCAGCAGCACGCCAGCCGCATGCTGCTGTCCTCAGTGTCCCACTCTCTGGAGGGCCTGGCCCAGTCCGTGCAGCTGCTGGTGGAGAGCCAGCAGGAGTTCGTGCAAGAGTCGCTGCACATGCAGCGCGAGACGGTGGACATCCTGAAGGACTTCGCCGGCACGGTGCTCGCCATGCTCGGGGACAAAACCAGCGGTGGCGGCAGCGCTGGCGTTGATGGAAGTGGCACTGGACAGCGTCCGTGAGCGACTACAGTCGACGCGGTTCCGAGAAGGAGGGGAGGTCGGATTAGACGAGAGCGCTTGACAGCACCCTTCCATGCAGTCGGAACGATGGAGAGATTTGGCCGTTGAAAGTTGGACGGATGACGAGATTTAGGGGTTTACCACTTGAGCCCTAGCGTCCCTATTCTGGGGAGAACGTGCGGCGCAAATGGCCGATCTACAAGCTCACATTGAGCTGGTAGATGGGCTGTTTTTGGCAAAGATATTTGGTGTGTAGATGGAACAAAGGGAGGGTTTAAGTGGTTTAAGCACAACCACGATATTGGAGCGAGGGATACGGGTGGTAGGGTGAAAGGTCATGGGTGGTGGGCTAAGGGTGTAAGAGCAGCAGGTGAGGCCATGCTGGGGTGCAGATCGATGCACACACACGCCTGAGGAAATGCTACATTTCTCTTGCACGTCTCTTTTCATTTTGTATTTCGTTTTTTAAACGACAATATACGTAGGAGTCCACAGTCGGGAGAACACACAGTTAATCCTGAGTGTTAATTTATCTCTGAGAATGTGCAAATGGACCTGCTAAATGTTACGGTGCAAGGCCTTTATTTGCTTAGAATATGGAATTAAATTATTACTGACACTATGGTTCAAAGCAGCCGTCAGAATACTGCTGTTTTTTTGTTTGTTTTTTAACTACTGTTTTAAAGGACACTGAAAACATTTCTATAGTTTATTAATGGTGGCACTGTGGCAGTTGTACATAGATTCTACCCTAATGGAAATGAAATGCCCACACGTTGAATGGTTCTTCAGATATATGCAAATACGAGTGTGCTTTTGTGTTGCTAGACGCACTCTTACAGGTGACTTATGCTAGGGATATTAACTGTGTGGTCAGAGAGAGAGAGCTTTTAAACATATTTAAAGGAACTAACAACTCTAACAATAAGACAGCTCTGTATCAGGGGTACAGACAAATGGCCACCCACCTGGCGAGACATAGCTATTAAATGTCAACTCTAGTAGAGAGGATGTTCTTTTCATTTGAGTACGAGTGTGATAATCGGTGTTGGAGAAGTTACTTTCAAAATTTAATGTGTTACTTCAATTCAAAGAATTGAGACGAGATTACTTTCTGTGCCAAAAGTAACAAAAAAATATTGTTACTTTCACCCTTAAATGGGGTGCAAGAGGACTAGACAAAATACATTGAATAGACGAGAATGCCACAAAGAAGTTCTTGTTATTAAAATATTTTAGCAGCCTAAATTAGAATTTCATGATTAAACACATTAAACTCAGAAGTTGCAGAATGCAGTGTTCTGAGACTATGTGCAGGGTGCCATATTTTTTGAAAGATTGAATAAAAGTCATAGTTAATGATATACAAACTGCATTGTCACTGGTGTGCATGAGTCCATTAGGAAATGAATACCAACACCAACAATGTATATTTACCATCACAGGTGAATGCGTGTACGCAACCACACAAACAGAATATCACTGAAAACGACACAGGGTGAATTTGGAACTGAACTGAGCCCACTAAATACATGTCCATGAGTTTTACTTTGAGTTAATGAACCACTTAATCTTAAGCCATAACAACACCAAAGGGTCACCATGCAACTCCTTGGGTCCAAACTATTGCAAGGAGTTAACGCTAAAACCGTCTTGACCCTTTGGTGTGGTTTGGGCCATTGAATTCCATGCGTTGAATCACTAGGGTCAACGTGCAACAAGACATCACACCGCAGGGACAATGCTAAAACCGTCTTGACCCTTTGGTGTGGTTAGGGCTTTAATGTCACATGAAGAAAGTGGCTTTTTGAGAACACATAACATAATATATATTTTAGTTCGTCAAGAGTAGTAGGGCCAAAATCAATGAAGTGGAAATGTGTTCATTAATGCAGTGGAGGAGGAAACCATTTTAAGTGTGCTTGTTTTTAAGTGTTAATTTAATCTGTTAAAAAACATTCTCTTTGATTGGGAAGGTCCGGTTTCTGTAACTGCCACTTACTTGGTCAGGTAATCAACATGTCCTATTCTAGAAACCAAATCTGTTTGTTGGTGAAAGTGAATATGTGATACATAGCAGAGGTTGGGGTTCATTTCTAGTGTTTTTTCCACAGGTCCTTGACTGTGTTTGAGAGGGTCCCCAGCCAAATGTCACTATAATTCAATTCACTGGGAAGTGAATACAATATTTAAAAACGATGTACGAGTTAATGGCTTCTAATGTCAAATCATCCTGAAAAACATCTGGACAAAATATTTTAATGTGTGACATCTTTACCAGGGGTTGCCTTCCTTCCATGTGCAAATGCCCGTGAAACTACTAAAGATACACAACCAAATACGTACCTGAAATTAGCACGTTTTGTTGCGTTCAGCCCACCGTGTTACACTGCAAAAAAGAGAACTAGAGCTGTTTTCTTTGCTTCATTACCTGCCATTGGTGTCTACCGAACTGCTTTTACCCTACCTGCTGTAACACTAGGCTGTGTGATCTTTCCTACAACCAAAATAAAAATAACTATGTAAAAAGTTGTGGTTATGTGTTATCGCTGCATTGTGGTCGTATTCAGTGATCACGTGGTGATTAAGTATATTCACTTGTATTTGTATTTTTGGAGACAAATATTGTACTATTGACTCCACTACATTTCTATTTCAAATAGTGAAAATAGCACATTGTGCACAGTGTGTCATGATATGATGCATGAGCTAGTAGTTCCGATAGTTTCACTTTCTAGTAGATAGTTTCAGTTTCTTGTTTTTCTGGAAGGGATTGTGACATAAAAAATGTTTTTTGTATTTTTTCTTAATTTGTTTTGGTTTTCTGAGCTCAATTGCACCCAAAAAAACAGAACTTTTAACATTCAGTAGATTTTCTGTGGTTTGGTAACCTCAGCGTGTGGAACGGATGATATTGTTACGTCATGTTGTAGAATTGTTTTGTAGTCATCAGGCAGGAACAATCAATCGGAACTTCCTTTTCCCTCCAACCGGAAGAATAACAATAAAAGCTCTCATAACCTGCAGCTTTTATTGAGAAAAATCGGTTTGAGGGGAAAGGAAGTTCCGGATGACTGATGACTACAAACCAATACTACAACATGACGTAGCGATATCATCCGCTCCCGACCGGATCAGACATAAACCCGAAAAGGGAAAAATTAAAAATAAATGAAAATTAATGTCATGAAACCTTTAAGAAAATATATGGAGATCTGCTATTTTCACTATATTTTAAATAGAAATGTAATGGAGTCAATAGCACAATATCTGTCCCTTGTATTAGAGTGATATTAGAGCAAGATAATCTACTAGTAGCCTACTGGGGTTGAGTACTTTGTCCACCACTGGTTGAGACCCTTATAATATATACTTCAATATATACTGTGTGTGTGTGTGTGTGTATGCGCACGCGCGTGCGTACACGCTTCTTTTGGGCACATGGCCGAGGCACAGCGGAGACGGGAGCGCAAAATGATCCAAAGTTTACAATCTGTACTCTGAGTCCCATTGATGATCCGATCACCATATAAAATGATTATGCATATGCCATGTTAGCTATACAGTTTATAGATCATGCTGAGCTAAACATGTTTAATTTTGAAGTATTTGTATTTAAACAAGAAGAAAGTGTCCACTCGGATCCCCACACAGTGACAGCACCGTTTACGCACAGACAGACCATGGACCTGGATTGGAAGCAAAGTGAAACCCCTGTTTTTTGGTGAAGTAGAATGCGGTAGTTTAATGTGCAGCAGGATTCGAATGAGCGTTCACACCTGCCAAACAAAGCACACTTTCCGACAATACACAGCAGGATTCGTTTTAATCGCAGTAAAGCATCCTGGTGTGAATGCGACCTAAGGATGCAGGATGCAGGCTATTTGCATCAATGTTATCTTTCCTTTACTTCTGTCTGTATAAAACAATTATGGGAGTAGACCACAAAAGAATTTATAAATGAGTAAATATTTATTATTTATATAAAAACAAATCACACCTCAAACCTGTTCAATTCGGCATATAAGACATCAGAATGACGATCAGATTTCACTCTACAATCGAGTGCAATATACAGCTACCGTATTATGTACAGTAGCACTGGCTGCATTTACTGAGTCATTATACCACAGATTGTCACATCAAATAGCAGGACATATAAAAAATATAATATATAATGTGAATGCATATGCATCACAGTGCCTGCTTGTAATTGCTTGAACAAACTAGATCCAAAACCAAAAAGATGAACATCTGGAATAAGTTGCATTCTGGAATAACCCTCCAGCTCTTCAATGGCAAAGGTGACATGTTCTGTGTTCGTAAACATTGTTAAAGTAAATGTTAAGACCTTTGGTTGACACCATTATGGCAGAACCGCCGATAACACTGGACGACGTGGTAGCCATTTTACAGGCAACTGTCCTAAGATAAGGCTGCCTTTATTAACCCGAGCAGCAATTCAGGGTCCACAGAAATTAAGAGCAACAAAGTAATATATAAAAGAAAGATAGTAAAATGACGGGCACATGTGTGTTCTTGCTCCATTCAAATAACTGTCGTCTAACTGTCCCAAATGAGGACCTTCTCCTGAAAGTGCAGTTTAATTTGTCTGATTCTTTCGCAAACTCCCGTCATTGCACCTCACACACTGCATAGTAGCCCTTAGAATGCCTGTAACCTCCACACCAACAAGCGATACGCCTGATTTTTACATAGTCGTACAACGGTGTCCCATGCCGAAAATAACCAATCAAGCTCACCAAGTTTGTAGATTGTCTATTTTCGCGGTGGGATACCTTTTTAAGATGGAATAAAAATGATGCGTGAGAAGCTAAGAAGAGTCCAACGTTCAGCTGTGGACGGCGGTTGTGCTTGAAAACGGGAGGTTCAGTGATCAAACCTCCTCAGTCTCCTCCTCCGGATCTCCTCTGCATCCTCCTCTGGCAGGTGGAAACCATATGAAGGAGGAGGTGCAGCTCCCTGTTGACTGGAACCTCCTGCAAATACACCAGTTTGACGATGATGACAAGGATTATTCATACAGTATATTCTTCTTGTTTTAAATGTTTTTTCTTTATTTTTCTTTCTTTCTTTTATTTTTTTTAACTTCAGCTTTAAAGGAATAGTTAACCCAAAAATGAAAATTCTGTCACACAAAGAGTTTTCCCGCAAAAACAAGACAATAAAATGACTTAATCAAAACAATTACAGTGAGACGAGTACAAATTTTCACCATAGCGCCAGGGAGAAAAATAAATACATGAAAGAATACAGGAAGAAGATAAGGGTAAAGAGGTGGAGAGGCGGGCATTGCAACCACACTTGCAATTTCCCAGAATTGCACCTTTCTAGTTATTATTATTATCATGATTATGACTATTACCTGTGTGATTCCGGCTGTTTCTGAGGGCAGCTTCATACTGCTCCTCTTCCGTCATTCCTGCTGTGTAACGTGTGTACGTTGGTGTTGAACTCTGGCTCGCAGAGTAAGGACCTTCTCCCATGCCACCGTAGCCTGCAGCATGGACACATGCAGAGAAAAGTTAACACACATAAGCTGCACAGCAAGTGACCTCAGCAAGGTGAGTGCATTGGGAGCCCTTAGACCCTTAAATATTGCTGACTTATTTTCCATAGATTTGTCAGAAGAAAGGACAAAGCGTGCAAAAAACACTGCCTGCGAGTATTTAACATCGGATTGGTTTCATACCATTTACATTTACTGCCATTACAGTATACGACAAAACCAAAATCTGAACTAAGGAAAGGAAAACAAATTGAAGAAAAAGAGAAAAATAAACATTATAGTAGTATATAGTATGCTCTGGTTACATCTTTGATTCTTCTGAAATCCAAAGATCTTATGATTTGTCTGTCATTTGGTCCAGAATTCCTTTACTGCAGTGTCTATGTATTGTAGGTGTGGCTTCCATAATGTATTGTAATTTCGGTTCTTTATTATTATACAATGTATTTGCTGTGAACTTGGGTTGCCCATGGATTTGTTGTACCGGATGGTGTAATTGGTGAAGCCGGAGGTTCTGGAACACAGGTGTTACCCTGATACACTTCATCTCACTAAGGAGCGTATTGTTTGAACATGTCGCGGGGCGGAACAAGGCACTTGTTGTTTTCCTTCTAAATGTGAATATTTACGTTACTTTAAGTTTCATGTCCTCTTCATAATTTATGTTGATTGATGTCTTGATTTTGCTCCAGTTGTGCGTTCTGTTTGTCGGCCATGGATTTCCCTCATTCCCTTTGGTTATGTACATCCAGTGAGGTGTGTTTTGTTTGTATTTGTTTTGTACGTTTACATTCATGTTGTACAATGTTTATGCTTTTTGTTTCATTATTTATGTGCATGTATTTATGCTTATTTTCGTTTCGGAGATTTGTTTGCCAGTAAGAGCGCAAATAAAGCCACCAGTATACAGAACAAGCTGTGTGGTTCTTGAATCCAAGGCAGTGATAGTAGGTATAGACATAGCAGTGAAACTCTGTTCATAATGAGCATTCGTGTACGTTCTCTAGTTGTATTTGCTGTACTGGTAACATGTAATAATGGTAAAGAGTAACAACTATCGTAGGGGCACGGTGGCACAGTCGGTAGTGCTGTCGCCTCACAGCTAGAAGGTTCTGGGTTCGATTCCCGCGGGGGACGCTGTGGGCACTGGGGGCATGTTCCCTCCTCCGCGTCATCAGTGCCCATACCCGAGGCGGGGTTGGCGAAAGGGCCTTTCTGTGTGGAGTTTGCATGTTCTCCCCGAGGGTAGGTACCCTCACAAAAACATGCCGTAATCCTGGTCTCTAAACTACCTCCCCCTGGCTAGCTGTCAGGTGAAAAGAAGCAACTTGGACTCCTCATGCATAGAAGGAAGCATGAGGTCAGTCCGCTGTCCCCCCAGGTTGGCAGAGGAAGTGTAGCGCCCAGGATTACATTAGATAATTGACACTGGGTGAAACAATGGGTTACAAAATTGTGGGATAAAACATTAAAAAAAGACCCCCAGACCACTGTCCATTAAGACCCGAGGCCAATTCTAGTATTTTGTGACAGCGCGCCCCCCACAACTCCTCAGAAGAGTTTTCAAACACATTAAAGATTTTTTTTAATGTAGAAAAAGCAGATGTACAAGGCTTGTACTCTGCTCTTTTTGAGAACCACTGAAAAACGTATGTTACTACGTATATCTACAGTATATTGCTAAAATCTAAAACGCTTCCCTGGCTGGGTTAAAGAACCGTGAGATCATTTTCTGAAGGAACTCTCCGGGGTCCTGAGGTCGTAAATTGAAGAACATTTGAAAGGTTCCTCAAAACTCTTTACTTTGGGTGCGTAGCGTTAGTCCAATGTCCCAATAATCCAACATTACTAACACTACCCCTAAACCTAACCTTTTACTTTAGAGTCAAACAACCAAGTAGCTCAACTGTCCTCTCAACAGCGGAGAAAGGTAACTGGATAACTCGTACATTTTCCAACTCACCCTCAAAAGTGTAAAGTATTTTTAAATGGCCAAAGTTTCTAAATCCCCTAATGAGTGGAGTTAGTCATGTTTAGTTTGTGAATAAATAGATGATTAATCATTAAAATAGCTCTGTCCCCCAGTCGCACTCAACCCCATTACACAAGGCCCTTTAGTGACATCACCAACATGAATTGTGTTTGTTATTGAGGGGCGCTAGCTCCTCCTATATTCAGCTATAGTGTAGATTTTCATTAAATTCCCATTGACAATGAATGGAGAATGTACGTCATATGTAGACGAGCAAATCGGCAATTTTTGTCCTACACAAACATTAAATTCCCATTGACAATGGAGAATTTACGTCATACGATGTCACTTCACACGGGTGTGATTGTTTTCAACAATATATCTGATTTCTTAATCTCATGCATGCCATGTGACTATCTTGAGTAAAAATATATATATTACAACCCTATTATTAGTTTGTTACACAATAACACTGCTATTATATTATTCTATATAAAATATTAATTTAATGCCTGAGATGGGACAATGTTTTTTGGTCCCATTTCACAAGTTTTCAAACGTATACAATAGAAACAGCTTTTGAAAATAGCAGATCTACAAGCTCACATGCTATTTCTAAATAGCCAAAGTCTACATAAAGCTGAGCCGTGGGGGTGAACGTGGTTGTCAGTAAAAGTTTTTTTCTCAACTGATTCTTGTAGCTTGGGGTCACCTCTTAAGAATTCAAGAGGGTGCCCAGTGATATCCCTTGGGCATTTATAGTTATTAACCCCTTAATGCCCGAAACACTAAAAATCCACGCAAAATAGAGTTTTATGGCATTTGATGCAAAATCCTTGGTCTAAATGCATCAAATTGGCTTTGTACAGCGTTTATGAAAGTGGATATGCACAATGTATTTGATTGATGATGAATGCATTATTAATTAATGCATATTAACCCCTTCATGCCTGAAAACCCCCAAATCCCATAACATATATCTTTGGTGTTCTAAATGCATCACATTTGCTTTCTATAGTGTTTATTCATGAATGTTGTACATGTATATTTGATTTCAGAACAGGGCATTTTTAGATATTAGCCCCTTCATGCAAAACAGGAAAATACCATAAATACAATAATCAATGCAAATGCAACACATTTGCATTGCAAAATAAATTGTTATTTCACATCCCCCTTTCTATGAATTAACTCTTTCAGGCTTATCGTGAACATTCTACACTAACCATATACACAGGTGCCACACTTTTTAATTGCACAAATGTCATCTGGGGTAGGTTTGTAATCTTTAGGTAGATGGGTAGGGCTCAGTTAGATAGATCTGTCTTTTGCCACAAAGCTGCTTAAGTGGGCTCTTAACATTCTCAATGTGTTGGTGGTAGAGCAGCTACCTGTAGGTTATTTTCTCCCAGAACAGTAGTCTAGTTTCCTCCATAGTTTCCTAAACGGAACAGGACCTGAAGGTCCAAATGGCACTTGGAATGCCTATAGCACAAGATGAGGAGTGTGGAAATCAGACATGGGAGAAGACTTTGCAGTATCCCTGTCCTCCTCTTCCCTCTTCTATATCTTTCATGTCTGACTCAATCTTGGAGCAGATGTGACAACTCAGGGCCAAGGTCTTCAGGGTCTCTTGCTTCAATGTTATTCAAATCCATCCTGCACTGTGGCTGTATACCTCATGAAGGTTAAATGAACTGGTTGGTCCACCAACCATCCAATGCTCCAGCAATGGGTGGTGTCACATAAAAATACCCTTGAACATGTGGAGGTAGCTTTTCAGGTAGTAGAGGCCATAACATCAGATGGAGAAGTCAGTCATCTCATGTTCAGACTAGATGTATGACAACAGCTATTGCAATCTGACTCAAGGCTCTGCGATCACTCTGTAGCACTAGCTCAGCCATCAGCTGCAGGGCACACACGCACATTCTGAAGGAACTCCTTTCCCATTCAACATCTTGGCAAAAACATCTGACAGAACACCAGAAAGCCCACTTTCACCCAATAGTGAACCTACTGTAGGCCTATATATATATATATATATATATATATATACAAAATCATCAAGGCATGCATAGCAGGAAAAACTTTACACATGTATGAATTGTGGTTACATCATATTCATAGCTGTAATGATTTAGGCCTAATGATTTACAAAAAGCTACTTTATTCATTAATTTCAGTGGAATAATATTCGTTTTCTATAGACCTGTATTATTTAATGGAGTTCTGTCAATTAAAAACAATGAACATGACCATATGTATGAATACATCTTTATTTTTATTAAATAGTACATTTTATTGGATTTGATAGTATCGTTGCATGAAATCTCATAACTATTTTTGTGGGAAATGTTTGGTGCATGTTTGGTGCAAGATGCTCGATAGATCGCCTGAAAGGGTTAATATGCAACCACCTGAAAATAAATATGCTACAGTTTCACTAATACAGATTGTAGAAAGCAAATTTGATACATTTGACATGATTGTGCATACAATCTCAAAAGATATATTTTATGGAATTTTCGGGCATGAAGGGGTTAATATAAGCATTACTTAATAATGCATTCATCATCAATCAAATACGTTGTGCATATCCACTTTCATAAACACTGTAGAAAGCAAATTTGATGCATTTAGATTAGTATTTTGCATGAAATGCCATAAAACTAAAAATGCCCAAGGGATATCACTGGGCACCCTCTTGAAGTCTTAAGAGGTGACCCCAAGCTACAAGAATCAGTTGAGAAAAAAACTTTTACTGACGAAACCACGTTCAGCTCCCAGACTATAGGGTGAAGGGGTGAGTTATCCAGTATTCCGGAGAAACAGTTCAGGTCATGACAGATTTATTAAAATAAAATGTGTTACCTGAGGAGTAGTGGTGTGCATTTGTTCTGGAATAATATCCATTCGACACAAGTCCTGTTCAGGGAAGAATTGCAGTTAATGCTTTTTGCAACAAAGCTGGCTAAAGAGCCACATGTTTTACCCTTTAATTCTGAAGTATTTCGTTGCATAATTACAATTTGTGTTATGTTAGGGGTGGCAACAAAAACGGATTTTTGTAAATAGACAGTAATTCTGGAGGTGATTTAAAACACCTAAGATTGATTAACATCTGGATTTATCTTTATATTTGGAATTTCGGATGCGCGAACACATGCCTCCGTGTCCTGGACATGGGTTCATAATCATTTGTGGTCCCATGATTATTTACACACACACGCGCGCGCACGCGCACACACACACACCTGCACATTTCTTCATGATGGTCTGTAGGGGTCCAGTGGTATACAGCAGACCAACCAGGATGCCAGCGAGATGACCAATCAGAGATGTTCTGAAGAAGAAGTACAATGTACTAGCCTGGTTTCCAGCTCATAGACCCCGCCCACTCAACTGAGCGCACTGATTCAGTCTGACAATCAGGCTAACAATGTCCTGCTATCAACACAGTGCTTCTTCTGAGACACGCAGCAGTTGTGTTAATAGCTATGTTTAAAATCTTAACACATTACCCACCCCCCAAACACATTACCCACCCCCCAGATGATTATTTTTCAAGTGTTGGAGTTTGGAAGTGCTCGTCATCAGTAAATCAACCTCCTGCTGCCTCCTGCATTAAGTGCAAATTTGAACAGGTGGTACACAGTGATATCCACAAGCTCTTCCAAACTCTGATCTGCAAGTAATTTCTTGCAGTTTCATAACATATCTATGGTGGATTTTTTATGAAACAAACACTTTTCATACAGCTGCAATGTTGGTGAGTTTGACGTTGTTTAATATAATCAGATAGAACTTTTCTATTTGGATGAAGGGGGTGAAATTGCACCTAGTTAGCACCTTGCTGGCAAGTTTGGCGTGGTCTACATTTGGTCAATTGCTATCGGTGGAGACTCACCCAGGCGCTGTCACGTGAATCAGCACAAGCTCCACCCAGCTAGCGTAGCGATTGGCCACAGGGACGCCCATCACATAGGTCACGCTCCCGGGGTGGTAGTGGTTGTTGACGACCTTGAGAGCAAACAGGACACCTGGAAACACAGAAACAGTATTTATTACAAACAAACTGCATTAACAGCGTTACCATTCAATGTCTAGCGGTCACACATCCATCTGTTAACCGTTTCCGTCCGTAGGACGGCTCCACACGTCCTAGGGAACCCAATTGACACGTACAAAGGACGTGTGTACACGTCCTAGCGCATCCTCAATGATATCAGGCGAGAGAAGAATATTCTGAATTTTTTCCTTTTTTTTAATTTTTGACTGAGACTCAGGCACCCGTCGCTTCGCTCTGCCTTCATATTAGCTTACCGTTCGATTAGCTGTTAGCGTGGCAGAAAGAATGCCTCGTCTCTCCTAATCCAGGGCGCTCTCCGTGGTTTTGATCTAAAACAAACTGGTCAGGCTCCTACTTGGCCTCACCCCCCGTACCCACCTCACCCCTGCCCACTTTGACAGACTGGAATGGTTTAGGGTCGACGACAGAGTACAGCATCTTGCAATGGGTCTGGTCCACAAGATTCGATACTCCACCAAGATATCCATGTACCTGTCTAGATACTTCCTTAATGTTAACGAAGTCCACACCCACAACACCAGAGGGAGTGCAACAAACCATGTACAACCCAGATTCGGCACAAACAAGGGACTAAATTATTTTCGCTCCTATGCCACCAAAATGTGGAACGCCCTACCAACAGTCATTAAGACATGCGAATCCCTTGACTCCTTCAAAACCGCTCTCAAAGGGCACCTACGGACGGCTGCAATTCGAAACTGGCCCCCGTAAAAATCTTCAGAGTAAAAATGTCTTTCCGGCACCCCAGAGCTCCTATTTTGAAGGCATCCCGGCACCGATTGTGTTAACCACTCCAAGTCTCCAACCCTATATGGGGTTGAGCAGAGTCCCTCAGGCATCTAACCAAGTACTGTACTGAAGTACAATGTTGTGGTATTTGTACTTTCGATTTCCAATACTTTTACTTCTACTACTACATCTCAGAGGCAAATATTGTACTTTTACTCCATTACAATCGTCCAGCAGCGATGAGTCTAGTTTATAACGTTTTTACAACAACAATAAAAAAGGTTTTGGAGGACATACAAGGTTTCCACCCGACTGCGCTGTTACGTAGTTTTGCTACCTGAGAAGCCCACGGCACACTGCATGCTGAACGACTGGTCCTGGGTGAGCTCCGTCAGGCCCGCCTCCAGCACCAGATAGACCAATCCCGTGAGCAGGGAGAAGACGGACAGCAGGTAGGCGAACCAGGCTCCGCCTAGCCGTTGCTCCAGCTTGGTGCCCTTCCACAGGAAGGACGCCATGTTGAAGTAGAGATGCCAGTCGTCTAGGTGATGCAGCGGGGAGAGGAGGAGCCGCCGCCAGTCGCCCCTCCAGTATGCCTGGTGGACACTCACACAAGCCTGGGGGGGACAATAGATCTACTATTGCTGCTATGTTCTGGGAAAATATACCAAAATGTATGAATCAGTGTTGATTTCGACAAGGATAACTGTTCGTCGACTAACTATTTTCGCAGATGAAAACTCTATGAAAAACAAAACTAGGACTGAAATATATTGACAACTCAAATTGAATTACATTTTATTTAAAGACTAAAACTAAAATCTAAATTTCCTGTCAAAATCAACACTGGCATGAACATCTTTCAATACTGGAGACGATTCTGACGATTATGCAAAAACAATCCTGAAATAAAACTCAAAATAATATAATATTATGTAATAATTGTGACGGGCCAACAACTAATATGTGTGAGCACTGTGTGTGTGTGTGTGTGTGTGTGTGTGTGTGTGAGAGCACTGTGTGTGTGTGTGTGTGTGTGTGTGTGTGTGTGTGTGTGTGTGTGTGTGTGTGTGTGTGTGTGTGTGTGTGTGTGTGTGTGTGTGTGCACTGTGTGTGTGTGCTGTGAGAGAGAGCTCCGTATGGATGGCTGTACATTAACAGTCAACAATATCACAATATCACAGTGGGCTATATACAGTATAACATATCTCTGGTGTCTGGAAGAAACCATTCATTTTTCAGGAAAAACAAACAAACAAACAAAACAACAACATTCAGCTCAAGTGGAGTTAGCATCACCTGCATCAGCGGAGCGGCGGGGAACAGGAAGAGGTAGACGTTGAGGCCCAGGACACCCAGCGTTACGGGGGGGATGTTGTCCAAGCCCATCTGGAACACCTGGGATGCCAAGAGCATCAGTCCCAGGTGAGAGCCCCTCTGTCGGCCCCTCATCATGTTGACGACAACCTGGCTGATTGATTGATTGAAAATGTTATTAACTTCTATGTGGAGTTTGCATGTTCTCCAACTTCTCCCCGTGGTACCCTTACAAAAAACATGCAGTAATCCTGGTGTCTAAACTGCCTCCCCTGGCCACCCCTTCATTGTCAATGAGAATTTAATGTTTGTGTAGGACAAAGTTTGTGAACATACACTAAAAGCTGGAGATTTGCACCCGTCAAACATAAGTTAAAATGAACGATATTGATCAAAATGCACAATATATTTTGGGGGCAAGTGACCATGAGCTGAGAGCAAGTAGAACATGACCTGTACTTGCCCGACAGGTGCCTCTGAGACCTTAGTGCCAGCCCCTGATTTACTTATTATTATAAACATATAAAACTATAAAAATGTATCAAATGAATAATTCATTAATCGAAAACACTGATTCTTTACGCACAGTGAATCACCAATTGTAACGTGTAGGACATTGGTAGTTTAATTCAGCCATACTCCAATTCTCAAGCTATTTTTATAATTCAAAGTTCTCTGTCATCTGACTGTATCACTGTAAAGTGTATAATATTGTCATTGGGTGTATTAATTTTAATAATGTTTTTATTATGATGCCTCTATGAAATAATCTGGGGAGAAAAAGTCTTGGGACTAAGGACGTGGATAATTACGCAGTACACACACATGGCTCCGTTCAGTTTATTTAATCCATTGCTTAGGAAATAAAGAATGGATTACAATAATATATTAATATTAACATTCTCTTTAATCAGTAACATGTGGGTTATAACTATATATCAAGTATTGCTTTATTCAAAGGCTGCAACATCAGGAAGTGCGCCCGTTGCCAGCCAATATGCCAACCAATATTAGCTCCATTTAGTAAATCGAGATCTCGAATTACTAATTCGAGATCTCGATTTAGTAATTTGAGATCTCAAATTAGCATTACAAAATATATATCTCTCTCAATGGCCACTCCAGGGCTCCGTACATACAATTTCAGTGCCATTCTTACGTCTGAAGCCAAATTGGTTATCGGTAGACAAGATGTACTTCTCAAGTCTATTCAGAATAATTGTCAAATTGTCTAACTTTGGACAAAACACTGGCTAAGGCTATAGGCCAATAATTATCTGAGCTGTTCAGCTTGGACTGGCACTTAAACATGTGTGCTCTCTATATGCTCTCTGAGAGAGCATAGAATCAGATAAAAACCTGTGGACAAAGAAACCTGTAAAGCACATTACTGGAAATGTTAAGATGTTCAGCTGTTATATTGTCAGGACCAGGCCTTATTATAACCTAGCTTCAGAATAGCTTCACAAATTCCCTTATTCAGTACAAGGGATACACTTATGGAATGCCCTACCAACTGAAATAAAAAGACAAACTGATCTCAAAATGTTTAATGATGAAGTTAAACTCATTTTAAAACATTGAAGTGTAATCTGGGAAGGTTATTGCTTTTGTATTTAGATTAGATTTATTTGTATGTAATTTTTTAGAAAAGATTGTTTTTAGGTAGATCACATTTGTACGGCCTAACCAGGGACTGGGGTTGCAAATTAGCTTTGGCTATAAACCCATATACAATGCAATGTTTTCATGTTTTTACAACTTGATACATTGTTTTTTGTATTGTCCCTGTTAAATAAACGTATAAATAAGAATAAAATAAAAATCTCCCCAGGAGTGACAATCACATCATTGAACTCTGCATTATCCACTACAAACATGTTACTTTTCACACAGCTGAACAGCTCAGAATACCAGTTCTGCCAGAACTGTGAAATTGCATCAGAGCCCCTCACTCACCCTAGCTCCTTTCGGAACCCTACGTTAAAGTTTCTGACATTTTGATGACTTTACGTAGGGTTCCTTATCATCGACTTCAAGCGACATGGGATGCAATCTGATTTACCCTGACTTACCCCTGTGCTGCGGTGTGGGTGTCACGCTGACATATTCCAAAAGAAGCATATGAACGCTATAGGAGACAACGAACCTTCTGACCCCCCCCCCGCGAACGGCTCAGAAGCCGTTAAGTACTTTTAATGTTTGTACGACCGTTTTGGCAGCTCTGAAATTCTCTCTTGTTGACATCCCATTGTACCGCCTCCAGCATCTCGGTTGGCTAGCTGCGCCTCCCTACGCGCCTCGTAGGCGCAGCTAACCAACCGAGATGTCAACAAGGAGGGACCGAAGAGAGAATTTCAGAGCTGCCAAAACGGTCGTATAAACATTAAAAATACTTAACGGCTTCTGAGCCGTTCGCGGGGGGGGTCAGAAGGTTCGTTGTCTCCTATTGCGTTCATATGCTTCTTTTGGAATATGTCAGCGTGACACCCACACCGCAGCACAGGGGTAAATCAGGGTAAATCAGATTGCATCCCATGTCGCTTGAAGCCGGTGATACCGGACCCTACGGGTTAGGGGTCCAAAGGAGCTCAACCCGGGGGGTCCGGAGACGGGCTATCACTCACCCCATCTATGTTTGATGGAAGACATGTTTTACAATAATTAATATTTCTTATCTACTTCCAGAATCCATTTACATTATTCTTATGCAACTTCCTTGCCAGAGAATCTGACCTCATAGTGTTTTCATTTCTTTTGAAGGGGATATATAAACTCAGATTTAGTGCGTTTTAGTGCGAATTGGTGCGTTTTTCAGAATTAGTGCAACACTTTTGCCCTGTGTTTAAAGAATTACTGAATCATCAGATACATCTCTTATAGTATAGTTAGACATACATTAGCTCTGGTCCATAGCCTTACTGCTTTGTGCTCTTGCTCCCGTTGCATTAAGAGCTATGGACGGACAGAGCTGGACATACAACTTACAACAATACGAACCAACAACCGTTACAAGCAAATCAACATAATTAGACTTACTTTGTCGGGTTAGTTTTCCTCGATGCTTCCTTATGGAGGCTTCACTTTGTGCTGTTAGCTGTAATAACGTAGGCTAAACATTGAGGCATGGATAATGCATTGTGTGAATGGCTCTCTGCGAACGAAACGCTCACAACAGTTGTATGTATCTTTCTCAGTTCCACGTACGTCGTCAGAAAAAACGAGTTTGAGCTTTTACTATTTCTGGACATTTCATCATGAAGTGAACAAAGTTGTTGTGATGGTGTGTGTGTACCAGAGTGGAGGGAACAAGCCACGTGGTAATAACAAAGTGACGTTGCTTGCGCATGCGCAATATGAATTAAAATCATGTAACGATCTCATGAACCGAATAATATATATGATACACTGTCACGTCATTGCATTTACCTTTTATATTAACGTTTTCACAGCAAAATATACAACTTACAACAATACGAACCAACAACCGTTATATTTTATTTGTATTATGTTTTATTTTGAGTTAGTGTTTGTAAACAATTGTAAGTATTGCCTTTGTTAATGTTAAATGTTTGTCTGTGTCGGACCCCAGGAAGACTAGCTTTTGTCAAGGCAAAAGCTAATGGGGATCCTAATAAACAATAGTGGATAAGTAAATCCCAGCATGGAGATTCATCACACAGACAGTCACAGTAATGTTGGTCAGACGTGACATAATACAACTAAGCATCTCTCCTTTCAGTGGCATCACGCCATCTGCTGGGCCATTTGTGCCATATCTATGATTTGTCATGTGCAACTTCCTGGTCTCAACACTGCGCATGTTTCTTTCCTTCCAGGGAGCAACATGGAGTTCCTGCCCGTCCTCTTTAAATAGTCCTTGTTCATACCTAGCTCTGATCCATAGCTCTAATGCGTCTATGATTCTGCATATAAGCATTAGAGCTATGGACCCGAGCTAATTCATATCCCCCCTACTTGCTTAGGGCGGCTACCTACGTAAGTACAATTTTGAGGTACTGGTCTTATTTATCATCATGAATGATTCATGATGATAAATAATAGCAGTGGCCTTTGTGGTATGATAGTCAAGAAAGACTAGCATAGATGTAGGCTATTTTATCGTGTTTTTGGTCTCAGCGAAGGTGAGGCCCTTAAAACCAGGCTCCAGACTTCCCAAAACAAACTGGTCAGGCTCCTACTTGATCTAGCCCCCCGAACCCACCTCACCCCTGCCCACTTCGACAGGCTGGAATGGCTTAGGGTCGACGACAGAGTACAGCAACTTGCAATGGGTCTGGTCCACAAGATTCGATACACCACCAAGATACCCATGTACCTGTCTAGATACTTCCTTAATGTTAACGAAGTCCACACCCACAACACCAGAGGGAGTGCAACGAACCATGTACAACCCAGATTCGGCACAAACAAGGGACTAAATTCTTTTCGCTCCTATGCCACCAAAATGTGGAACGCCCTACCAACTGTCATTAAGACATGCGAATCCCTTGACTCCTTCAAAACCGCTCTCAAAGGGCACCTACGGATGGCTGCAATTCGAAACTGGCCCCCGTAAAATCTGAATCCCCCCCCGCCCCCCCCCTTTTTTCCCCTCACTGTATATATTTCTTTTCCCTTTTTACCTCCTTTTTGATGAATTCCTGTTCTGTCTATAGAAGTGTCTATTTGTACGTCTCTAAATGTTTTGATGATTTGAACATGGTGGACCCTGTTGGAAACAAGTGTAATGCTTAATTGGGTCGTCCACTCACAGTTAACAGCCTTTGTATTGAGTTTGTGCTTGAAATGTACTGTAATTCTGCAAACTGTTAATAAATTCTTCAATCAATCAATCAATCAATCATGATCATCATGATTCATGATGATCATGAAACCTTCGCTGAGACCAAAAACAGTTATAGTAGGCTATGTTAAAATGACCAGAAGGTGTCGCCACACACCACCCTTCACACGGACTCCCTCAGTGAGGCGCTGTCATTGAGCTGTAGCTGTGAATGAGTTTATGGGTCCACTCACAATGCAACACTGTTATTATATACTCACACAATAGACAGACTGATCTGTTATTGAGCTCTACATTTTACTGTTGAGTAAATCACTTCATTTCAAAGTGAAGTGATACTTTAACTGAGTTATGTTTAACATCATGATCTGATGAATTGAAAATGGAGGACCCTGATGTAAACATGTCTAGTGCTTTTCGGTCTCGACTTCTGAACTTTTTAAAGTTACAAAACACCTCTGTATTTCATTCAAAAATACACTACACGTGAGCTCGGTGTGCCATTTTCCCATTTACAAACGTGGTTGTGTGATTGCTTAATACGATGTTTACAAGGTGAAAGAATGAAAACATGGACCCCCACACTGTCACACACCACCGCCCCCTACTACTACACAACACAAGTATGTTAAAGCTGCACTCCGTAAGTTTCATGTCCTGGATTTGAAACCATGCAATTAAACCAAACGAACCCTTATGGGTCTGTAAACTCTCTGGAGATCCGTGGCCTAATACTAAACTGGGGTCCATGAAATTAGAATGATTATAAAACATAACTTTTGTATTTACTTATTTATTGTAAATACTACTACTACTACTACTACTACTACTACTACTAATAATAATAATAATAATAATAATAATAAGGGTAATAATAATAATAATGGCAGACAGACTGCTGGGCGAGTGCTTTGGCATGGGGGGTCAGATCAACATATGGAATGAATTCTGTACTGGCCTATATGGAGCGTGTCTTGAGTGTACAGGGTTTGATGAGGTCAGATCAACATATGGAATGTCAGAACAGATCTGTACTTTCATTCATCTGTCCCCATTCTACTGTTAATAACATTTCCAATCAATCAATCAATCAATCAATCAATCAATCAATCAATCAATCAATCAATCAATCAATCAAAAGCTTAAATGGGAACCCTAGAGTAGTGTCGAATAGTGTTCTTGAGCAAGACGCCCCGCTAATTTCTTGGCCTGGCGGGGCCAGACTCATCATAGCGAGGATGTCAGTGAATCCCCGCCAGCCCAGGCTACCAATTTCTCCTCCCGATGTGCTCTGTGCAGATTGGTGCCTTAATGGTTTCCTCCGCTATCGGCGTGTGTGAATGGGTGTATGGGTCAATGAAATGCAATACACATTGGATAAAGGCGCTATGTAAATGTACCACGTATCATAAAAAAGCACAATAACCACTGCTAGTGCTACATACAAATTGGATCATAAAATAACGTTTTCATTATTATTTAAAAAAAAGTTACGGATTGCAGTTTTATCAGTGACAGTGACAGCGTGCTGACTGAGTGTAGATGGGTTGTCATTGGAGGTTGTGAGGCGCCAGTCAAACGTGTGGGTGGTAGCCTATCAGCTGACAGTGATAGTTCCAGTAAAACTCTCCAACACGCCAGAGGATAATAGTCAACAGGCAGCAGCACAGTGGAGAGAGCGGACGGAATGTTACTACGATCAGCGAAAAACAAAGTGGATCAACTTAACTAGTCAACTTTTTTATTGTTATTTTTATAATCAAAGTGCCATTTTTAACAAAAAACACAATATTTAAGATTTATTTGGACTGAGGTTATTACTAAAGACAGAAGAAAGCGCCTTGGAATGTGACTTTCAATGTAGCCCTCGAGGGAGTTTTTATTTTTATTGAGAGATTATTATTTTTTTGTTCATAAATATTCATCGGGGCGTTTATTATTCTTCATAACTATTTTTGTATATGAAAGTTTAACGCTCCCTCAAAGCTCCGCTATTCCCTCAGCCATGGCGGAAGGAGCAGCCCACCAACACCAACAACCGCACAATTTAGTGGAGTTCGACCCGGATTTCGAGCCCCTGTCGCGGCCCCGGTCGTGCACTTGGCCTCTGCCGCGGCCGGAGTTCATCAACCCGGCAGGAGGACCGGGAGCCGCGGGCGACTCCAACACGTCGTCGCCGGTGCCCTCCGTCAAACAAGAGCCCGGCGTCAGCGACAACA
Source organism: Electrona antarctica (assembly GCF_951216825.1). Classification (NCBI taxonomy): domain Eukaryota; kingdom Metazoa; phylum Chordata; class Actinopteri; order Myctophiformes; family Myctophidae; genus Electrona; species Electrona antarctica. Next base: position 25,016,657 of record NC_136792.1, read on the forward strand.
ACTTCATCAGCAACCTCAGCCTGCTGGAGGAGACGGAGGACTTCTCCTCCGATCACAAACCGGTCATCCTACATCAGTGCAATGACTTCCAGTGTCAGGAGAACTGCGTTCATCAACAACAACAGCAGCAGCAGCAGCACCAGGGCGGCCCACCTCAACAACTCCCACATCAGCAGCAGCAACAACAGGTGTCTCTCCTGTCGTCCTCCGTAGGACCGTCAGCATCATCATCAGCAGCAGCAGCATCATCATCGTCGTCGGCCGCCGCCGCTGCGGCCGCGGCTGCTGCCGCGCAGAGGAAGAGCAGCTCCAGTCGCCGCAACGCGTGGGGGAATATGTCGTACGCCGACCTCATCACCAAAGCCATCGAAAGTTCCCCGGAGAACCGGCTCACCTTGTCGCAGATCTACGACTGGATGGTGAAGAGTGTGCCTTATTTCAAAGACAAAGGGGACAGCAACAGCTCTGCGGGATGGAAGGTAAGGCACTGCATGGCCCTCTCTCCAGCTCAAATGCAACTATTACCTGAGATGCACTGTGTGTGTGTGTGTGTGTGTGTGTGTGTGTGTGTGTGTGTGTGTGTGTGTGTGTGTGTGTGTGTGTGCGTGTGTGTGTTGTGTGATGCATATATACACTGTGTATTAGGCTATATGTATCATAATATTTGTATTTGTACACTCTCAGAGTTACAGACCTGTAAGGGTCCTTTTAGAACCCGCTCCAAGGAACCCTGAGAGGTCTGGAGTCTGGACCCCACTTTGAGAACCACTGAGAGTCATTTAATAGGCCTAGTAAATAAAAAACGAAATAAAAAAGAAGGAGAACACTTCACTCCATTTTGACCAGTGGTTGTCATGAGGGGTGGATGCAGGAGGATCGAGAACTAATAAGTGACTGGTTGCACTGGTTGCTTGGTTGTATGGGAGAGCTGCATTCGGGGTCATGTGAAACAGCCTCTCTCTCTCTCTCTCTCTCTCTCTCTCTCTCTCTCTCTCTCTCTCTCTCTCTCTCTCTCTCTCCTCTCCTCATTGTCATCATCCCTCCAGTTTATGGTAATTCAGTAAACCGGGCAATTGCTACCATGACCTTAGACAGTCATCTGACTCTTCCCGAGTTATGTGTTTGATATGTAAGTCTGCTGACTCAACAGAGATTCTTTTCTCTCTCTCTCTCTCTCTCTCTCTCTCTCTCTCTCTCTCTCTCTCTCTCTCTCTCTCTCTCTCTCTCTCTCTCTCTCTGCATTCTTCTCCCTAAAGTGTCGTTCTGCAGAGCTGTGATTTTGAACTGGTAGGGTAATAATAATAATCCCCACCTCTAAAATATTTCCCAATGATATACCAACCCGACTGTTTTTCCACAGCAAATTGTAGGTGCGTGCATTACGAAACCATTTGGATACCAGAGAGGTTCTTATGTCACGGATAGAGACATTACACAAGAGTCTGGGCTTAAAATAACTGACGTTGTGTGGTATTGGTGTGCGGTGTTGGGGTGTGAACCCTTGGAGAAAGACTTGAACCTCACTGTGTTTAAACATGATGCTTCACTTATGCCTGGCTGACAAAAAAGAATAAAATGCCAGCCCTCTTGCCATGGCAAACCATTTTTGAGAGTTTTGTCACTTAGGAAGGGCTTCTCCCCCCTGTCTTTCTTAAAAGTGTGGTTCTCAAAGTGGGGTCTGGTGACCCCCAGGGGTCATTGGGGGGATCCCCTGCAAAATGTGTGAATATGGCATAAAAATCTATTTAATATATACACCACAATGTATTATTTATAACAAATTATTAATTTTTTATATAGCCTGATCAGGCTATATAAGACCTTGCACCACTCAGTTCACACGGGTGTGATTTTTGTTATACACTTGGAGTGTACTGTCACATGAACTGATGACCAAAATAAAAGTGAATGAAAGTGAACAACACAAATTTTGTATGGGGGTCCCTGCCTGGCACAAAATATTTCCAGATGGATGTCTGCGGCCAAATACAAAATGACATTCGGCAGTCCTTGCCATGAACACGTTTGAGGAACACTGCTTGAAAGGAGACAGCCTGGGAACTTGGAAGTCCGCGCCGCCATTGTATTTATCCTGTATTGCCGTGACAGTGGGAACGCTCAGACGGTGTTGACAAGGGACAGGCAGGAGACAAGTCTTGGTGGGAGGCCAGCAGCAGGGTGACAACCTTTACCGCGACATTCCCTCTGAGCATCCTAGTTTTAGAGGTCATCTGAGTTGCCTGTCGAAGAAAATGCCAATGTTTTTGTTTTTGGAGGTGCTTCGTGAAGAAGAGGCAGACGAGACTAGATCAATGCTCTGAGTCATCCGCTATAACAATGCACTGACTTGCCTTAAAAACCCCAGCGTGTGTGTTTGTGTGTGTGTGTGTGTGTGTGTGTGTGTGTGTGTGTGTGTGTGTGTGTGTGTGTGTGTGTGTGTGTGTGTGTGTGTGTGTGTAATATTATGAGTTTACAATTCTAGTGTAACTGATACAGGGTAATTGGCTGAACCAGTTGCTTGACAGTGTCATGTGAATAACGTAGCGGCTACCACATAGATTTCTAGTGATTCTGTCTTCAGATCTTGTGACTTACTAGCAGCAGTGTGTGTGTATGTGTGTGTGTGTGTGTGTGTGTGTGTGTGTGTGTGTGTGTGTGTGTGTGTGTGTGTGTGTTACATCTAATTCTGAACTAAAGCACTCATCTGAGTTAGTGAAGGACATGTCAACAACATCATCATAATCATAATAAACATTTTGTTATCGCTTTTCGTGAAAGGCAGTCTTTACAGCAAGGTCAAAAATGGAGGTAAAGTGAAAAACAAAACACATACAAAGCAGAGTCAAAGACTCAAAAAACAAGAGGTAGGCAGTGCAATATTTGAATGGAACAGCCCCACAACCCGTCTGATCGGCATAGCTGTCTCACTGAATTCTTCAGAACGTCAATTCAAGTCCTTTGAAAATGAAAGACCTTTTGTTCAAAAGGTCTGGTAACCAAACAGACAGTACCTACCAACCTCTTTGATGATCGTGGGAGTAAAAAAAAAAGTTTACAGGGCATTGGTTGCAGTGTAATGTGATGGTTAATAAACATAGTTAATGGTATCCTCTCACAGAAATGTAACAGTGAACTTAACTAGCAACGCCTCCTTTGGTAGATGATTTATTTTCTAACACGCAAAAACAATATTTCAGGTCAGGTCAAGTGGAAATGCATTTGTGCAGCACATTTTGCTCTCAGGGAAAGTCAATGTCCTTTGTTACACAAAGGAATAAATGGAGCAAATCATATTGAAACGGTGCTGAGAGGCAAAGTGGTGAGGGTGATACAGAACTGGATAAGATGTGGTTAACCCCGGTTGAATAGAAACCCTGGTGCAGGTTAGATCAGTGCTTTTCATGTCAAAGACCTTGTGCCTTAGCCCAGGCAGTGGCGTAACCGTCTGGGCACCCGACTGGTAATCCAGTCGCAGTGTGCCGCGGGTTCGACTCCCGAGCCCGACACGGCCTTTACTGCATGTCTTCCCCCATCTCTCTCCCGTTTCCTGTCAGCCTACTGTCTGTCCCTTCAAAAACCAATAAAAGGCGTAAGCCGCAAAAAAATATCTTAAAAAAAAAAAAAAAAAAAAAAATAGACCTTGTGCCAGAGTTCCCCCCCATACAATATTTCTTTGTTTCAATTAAATTGATTAGTTGTTATAGTTTGATTTACTATTGTACCCTTAGAGCTCAGCTGGAGGTGATCAGTGGTGACGTATGCTGTGTCTTCCTTATCTTCTCCTTGGAGGCGTGTCAAGCAGTCAATATAAGGCCATTTGCCATTGAATGAGTTATGATTTAATGCTCTACACCTGTGGTTCTCAAAGTGGGGTCTGAGGGGGCTCCAGGGGGTCCCCAGCAAGTTTTTTAAAGTTTAAAACATTTACATTAATTAAACGTTTTGGCTATTTTGAAAAATAAAAATAATAATAATCTTCTTGTATGGGGGCCTCTCATCTCTGACACAAGATCTTTTCAAATGAGGTTCTGCGGCCAAATAAATTAAATCAATTTGACATGAGACTTGTTAGAGAGCCGTTGTGATAGTACAGTGTAGAACAATTGCATTGCAGAGAATAAGGGACCGCATCATGGGGGTCTAGGTTGCTGGACCAGAGTCTACATCATTTCATGGGTCGTGAGTAATATTGCCCATGTTGTGACTTCCATTAAAAATAAATAAATAAATAAAAAGATAAAAAAAAAAGAAAAAGTGCTTTATGAATAAATGTATTACTATTATTCCAGGGAATGTCCTGGATGCATATCCCACCCACCATAGGCACAGATAACATGCCCAAATCAAACCCAGTGCATGTTCTTATGTTGCATGTCATTCCCCTTACTCCCTACATTGTCATTCTTCACTAACCTCGACAGTAAAGC
>NC_136792.1:25026083-25028583 GCF_951216825.1 Electrona antarctica
ATAGTTGAGCATTAATTTAAAATCCCGGTTTGTTTAAATATGGAGATTCAAGGTTTCTGCCCGACGGCAACTGAATCAGTTGAGTAGCACCACCACCAGAAATTGTTATACAAGGTCACATTAAGCATGTATAAGCTACTCTAAAGCAAGCTTATCTTGTTCTCTTCTGTGATAAAAGACCATTGTTTTCAAATCATGGCAGTTATTCTAATGCCGTGTATCTTTCTCTGTCTCCTCTTTACATAAGTATTTGTCCTAAATCTGCCCCGTTGCTCCTGCTGCTGGTGAAGCGTGCCATGATGCAAATAAAGATGATTAACACAAGCGTGATGGGAGGGTGGGAGGGTATCATAATCGCTCCTGTTTGTGCATCTGCGTATCGTATACGTGTCCGTGACTGTGAACAACACAGCCCAGATTTTTGTGAAGGCCGGCAGGAATGATCAGTAGGCTGGCCCTGACGAGATGATGACCTTTTGGGTCGCTGCCCGGGGTCAAAGGTCGCAGTCAAAACTAGAAATGCACTCTGTGGAGCTGCCAACTTTGCACACAAGTTGGCCATGAATGGCCTACTTGTGCGCGAGCAGAGCGCGCAACCTATCACTGACTCTTGTCAACTTACTGTCCCTCCCTCTATAAAATATAACAAATAAAGATGAAACCCATAAACAAACATTTAAAATAAAACTTACACCAATCGAAAATAAAATTCCCTTCCTATAACTGTTAAAAAAGCTTTAGAGAATTAAGGTGTTCTTACACCTAATTAACTTTCCACAAATTACGATGTGTTGCAAAGAAGTATAACAATTAAATTGTCCAGTCAAAACCAATGACGTACGCACGCAGCGCCCTGATTGGCCAAGGGTGACACCGACGTATGCACGCAGCGCCCTGATTGGCCGAAAACATATGCAGCCGAAAACCGTACTTGCGCACGCTCTGCTCACGCAAGTAATGACATTATATCAGTCAGGGGTAATGCTAAGGCAGAGAAGTTAAGGACGTGCCAAATTGATTCTATTTCCCCCCCCCCCCCCCCCCCCTCTGAAAATATTGTGTGCAATGCAGGGACCCTCCCAGTGATTTGTGTAATTATTTCTAGATTATAATTGTTACTAAGTTATGTATAAAAAAAGAATTAAATTTGCTGAGGAGCCCCTGGACCCTCCTTAAGGACCCCTGTGGGTTCCCGGACCCCCTTTGAGAACCACTGAGTTAAAGTAGGCTAAAGCATGTGTCAAAAGGGTCAAGTTCAATCCCCACTTGCAGCTATTCTCCCTGTCCAAGTTGAGTTGTACTGCATCCCTAACTGCTCTTGTTAACCACTGCACCCCCGATCTATAAACTGGCAGATCTACAAACTCACAATGAGCTTGTAGATCTACTTGCAGAGCTACTTTTGGCGAAGAGATTTGGTGTAGATGGAGAAAAAAAAGTACTGTTGTAACTTGTAACTCAACTGGAGGGTTTAAGTGGTTAATGACATTCAAAACTCAGACTCTAGACATTTCTTCCCTGGTTCAGTTTCGTGAGGTTGAAGAGAGCACACATTCAGGTCTCGACAAGGTAAACAGTCATTTAGGGTAAGTCAGACGACGTGATGAGTCACAAATGTTTTTGTCTTTCTGTGGGTGGGGCCTGAGAGAAAAAGTCAGACTAAAGACTTCAGTGTTTTAAAAATAAATAAATTAGATCTGTTATTCTGTTTTTTACAAGAGAAGGAAAGTTAAACCCAATGAGAAGATGGTGGAGCCGTGACCTTGAGTAAGTTGAATTTGTAAAAACAAAAGGAAAAAAAGAAGAACATTCTTAAGGTGAATGAGAGCACCACTTTACTGTTTTTGTTGGTTTTTTTCAGTTGTAGTATTGCCTAGAGAGCAATGTGACAGCCTTGTTTGACCTGGTGTTGGCCCTGGCAGGAATGCTGCTTGGCACAGTTCATTTATCAGTCAAATTGTCTGAGTATACAGTAGTGACTGCGGTTGGTATTGCTTAACACCTCTTAGTTTTCTCGTTCCATTGCATTGAGAAATATGTTCTCTTGCACGTTGTTAGCATACCAAGTACCAAATATTTTTAATAAAGGCGGATGTGCAAGCTCACAACGCGTCGTGACGCTGTTGTGAGCTTGTAAATCAGCTATTTCCACTATTTTTAGCACAACACCATTGTGTGACGGAAGTATAACTAATGATTAAGTGGTTAATAATTTGATATCTATATATCTATATATACTAGACCGGTGCCCGGCTGAAGCACACCAAGTTGGTAACGATGGAAGTTTTAAATCCATGCCCCACCCGGCTATGCAATACCCGTTGTACCTGTGTCAGAGTACCCGTTCCACCCATCTGTCTGTGCCCTTTTTATGCCCATATATGGAGATGTCTGTGTCTGTCTCTCTGTGTCCCTTTATTCCTATGGAGTTCTGTGTCAGGCATGCCTAAATGTGGAGTGTACACACGTACCTAACTACCTACGTACAGTGGGGCACTGG
>NC_136792.1:25033583-25046083 GCF_951216825.1 Electrona antarctica
CACACACACACACACACACACACACACACACACACACACACACACGCTATAGTGGAATACTGTATATCGGCCATTCAGCCCTTATCATAAACATATTATACCCCATACATAATCAGATTCTGATTCTATTTTTTCACACCAGTTTATGTTTTATGACTAACGTTATCTCTTCCCAGGCTGGGGGGCAAGCCATCATTCGCTGTTATTGCATAAGAGCAACAGTAACAGGATAGCGTGTGAAATAGGCATAATAATGTCAGATAGAACATGAATAAAAATGAATAGAATAAATGTTTGATGCCAGAAATGATAATGTTGCAATAGTGAGGGAATAAAAAACGACATCAGCCAGATCAGAAACAGCAGATGACTGCATTGGGCCATTGGCTGAATTTAATATCAAAACAACTTGGAAAGTCTACTCTATGTTGAAACAAAAGATCAGAATCTTTATTTGTATTTTTCAAATGATATGCTCTACCACATTGGTTCTCAAAGTAGGGTCCGGGAACCCCCAGGGGTCCTTGGGGAAGTTCCAGGGGGTCCCCAGCGACATGTGTTAATAATCAAAATCAAAATCATATTAACCCCTTGATCGATATTTTATACGTTGGCTATTCAAAAATAGCAAATATATATTAAGCTCATACAAGCTAGTAAGTAACAAGTAAATAAAATAGCCAGAATTTATCTTGCCTTCATTATTCATGCTATTGAGTCTTTCTTTTTTTAGGTTTTAGTATTAAATTATTGATTATTGAATTATTATATGCATGTATTATTGTAAATAGCGGGCTATAAAAATAAGACTGTCTGGCACTGGGTGATCCCACCAGCCTTGGAAAACCAGCAAAGTGATCATGTGTCCGAGAAAAAAGGTTTGCCCACCACCCCAACCGCCCAACACCCCCCTCCCAGTCTAAACGAATGCAACCACAGCTCAACATTGTCTAAACTCCAGACAAAATGTGGAGCAATGATTACTCTACCTCTGAAGAATAAGATACATACAGAGAAAACAGACGACACAGAGACAAAGGCCTGTTATAGACATCTTGGCCTTCAGCCATGCCATAAAAATAGAGAATAAGATTAAGTAAAGTATCTTTTTACTACAGGTTGGCTCCCCATACACTGTGCTGGGGTTGTGCTGGATTCCTGGGAGACAGCAATGCCAGGCAGGCAGACTAAACGTGTAACCACACGCACACACACATTTTCCCTCAATGAATCATTCATGTTATTCAGATCTAAGGTCTAGTCAACATGGGAGGAGGGTACGTGGAGTAGAATATTTCGTTTCGTTTTCTTCCTCCATTTAAAACCATTACAGTGTAATGTTTTTGTTTGATGTTTGTATGGTGTCGGTTCAAGACTGGAAAATGTGGGGCAGAGCAGCTTGTATATGTTTGTGTGTTTTGTGTGTTTTCTTGCATACATGTGTATTGTCATGTGAAGAAATGTAAAAATAAAGTTTACAAATATACAGCCTTGTTGCTACAAGGCAAATGGTTGCTTTTGTTGCAAGTTCTCAGCCATTGTGTATTTTGTGGGATTCTGGCATACAGTGGTAGTCATTGTCAAGAGTTTTGGGTTTGATCCCATTTTGGAGGTCTCTCAGGTGTTTTCAACTTTTTCCCAGGGACCACCATCCTGACTAAGAGAAACCTGGGGGCCACCACTATTGTGTCGGGTGTCCATCATAGACCCACCTGACACAACAGTGGTGGGGGTTCGCTCATGCACCGTTCCATGCTTTTTTTTTTCTTCCCCTTGTTACTCACTAATCACACTATCACAGGCTGGACAAAAACAATCTAGTATTCAAAGCATTTTATTACCAGTAAAGAGCAGGGATATTATTTGTGCAAGAACACAGCTGCATTTGGATGCATCAACTGTTTATGTCTAGGTCTATATATATATATATATAGGTTGGATGGGCTTGGGAGGACATCATAGACCCCCTGAATCAAGAACTTGATCCTCTGGGGGTTCCATTGCCAGATATCCTTCCAGGTGAGGTGACACGCCGCTCCATCGCCTGCCCCTACTTCATCCAGGCGCTCTGCTGCCGCGTGGCCACTGCTCTGCTGGTTCGCTCTTCCTCGACTGAAGCTCGCACTTCCTCCTGCACCAACCTCTGCCTCTCCCTTCCGCTGGCAGAGTCGTATTTGGTCGCTGTTAGGCTCCCAAGTCCGGCTCTGTCTTGCATCCACTGTTCCAAGGATGGCCTTGTGCTTCAGTCGAGTTTCTGCTTGCTGGACTGCACCGGCTTCCCTGCAATGAATACGTCTGGTGAATTGTTCAGAGCCTATGACTGAAAGCTTGACAGAGAGAGCGAAACAGAGACCCGAAAAAGAAATGTGTTGCCACAAACAAAGTCCTTGTGCAGTGGAAATCTGTGGAGAATGTGTGAAGAGTGCAAACTGACTGTGAAAGGTGGAGTGACTATAGGTAATCAAATGGCAGGAATAAGGCCGGGGTTGCCATGGCAATCAATTGGCTCATTATTGACAATTTCTGTTAAAATTAAAACAATATATATTGTTTTATTTCAGAAAATATTTTGATAATTTTTGTTTGAAAAAACATAATAATAAAAATGTTTGGGAAGCATTTGATTACAAGATAGTGCATGCAGGCTGTGCACCATTACGTAACAAAATGCACCGCCGCCAGCTCCATCTGCATAGTACATTAGGGCAGGTATGTAGCATGTGGCCACTGCCTTGTCAGCTAACAGGAATAAATTAACTCCCATCTGCTCCCACCTCCATTTCACTCTCTCTCTCTCTCTCTCTCTCTCTCTCTCTCTCTCTCTCTCTCTTCACTGTAAGATCCGAAAGTAGTGTTCATTTAACTCAAGAGAGATGTGTTAAAAATGTTAGTTACGGCCGGGGTCCAATTTTTGACTCTGTCTGCAGCTAAATAGACACTCTCCTGAGACAAAGAAGTGTGCAGGTGTCAGGCCGCGGCTCACAGGAAGTGGGCCCTTTGAGAGAGAGACAGCGCTGCGAGGGACGTGTAATGACGTCACCAGAAGCATACAGGAAGCATACATGGCTCCCGAGTCTGACGCCAGATTCTGCGGCTTCCTCCTTAATTCCACCCGGCGTTTCTTCTCTCTCTCTCTCTCGCTCTCTCTCTCTCTCTCTCTCTCTCTCTCTCTCTCTCTCTCTCTCTCTCTTTCTCTGTCTCTCTCTCACCCCTCGGTTACCGCCCTCCCCACTTTCACACCTAAAACTTGCTCAGTGTTGCATGTCCACTGATTTATCTGACATTAGTTAAATCACTCGCACTGATTTGGTGGTCAAATTAGCCGCAGTGTGGTTTTCATTTTTACCCGTATCAAAGACAAACGCTACCATAACAGTCTGAAATTTAACAGCCAGTTACAAAAAAAACAAACAAACAAAAAAAGTTCCATCTGCCGGAAACCCCTTTCTTTTGTTTGTGGACAGATTAGAATAGATTCTATTCTATCTGTCGTTTGATCTCTTTATCCATGTCTCTTTGTCTTTCCTCTCCCGACCTACGGAAATTTGATATTTGTTCCATTTGGGTGGGCACCTCCAAATGTCAGGCAGGCCATCCTGTTGGCATGCGTGCAGAGCTTCCATATATCACCAAGTGTGGTTATTGGTCACGTTAGTTAATACCGTAGAGGCGATGTGGGGCAGGGCTCAGTAAATATGCAGTGATATGATTCCACTGAAAGATTACGTGCAAATGGATTAGATATTAGTTTAGATTCAATTTATTGTCACTGCACATAGTATACAAATACTTTGACAATGAAATGAATAGTGGCGTCTAAGCAATAAGCAATGAAGTATAAATAAATAGTATAAATGTACCAATATTGATATCAGCAGACAATGCACTGAATGCAGTACAATTTACAATTACAATAGACGCTCTTAATTCAGTAATCCAATATATATATACTGTATGTGTGTATATATATATATATATATATATATATATATATATATATATACAGTTAATTAAACATCTACTGATGCATGAACTTGGACCATCATCAGTGTTCCTCCAGGCGACCCGACCAATGCTGATCAGACCCCTGTGTCCTGAGGCCGTTTAAAAAAAAAAAAAAGGCATTTGGCCGCCCGATCCTCAGGTCTCTACGCCCTGGCCAAGCACAGAATGGTCAAACGGGACATGTACGATGCCCACACAGTAATTAAAGACCAGCTCAGAATCAGAATCAGCTTTATTGTCACATCACAGATTCGCCAAGTAAAAGTATGATGGGTAAAATTAGTTTTTTTGTGCATAGCCCGACACCTCGACCCCATCCTAATATTATTGTCTCTGGGTATTATCATCGCTCCTCCCTATCCTCCTCTGTGTCTGCTCATAAAGGAGAGGACGGGTGGGTATGATCTGTATAGGCTTACAACCCCCCCCCCCGCCCATGAAAACTCACAGTCACAACAATTCTATCACTCCATTGCAGAAAAATAGAGACGTCAGTTTTTTTTACACCTAAATGTATAGGTTGTCAACTTGTCAGCTAATTATACACGTATACAATTTACAGCACATTATTATAGTCCTGTGTAATGTCTCTCTTTACCGCTGTTTCTCTGGCTTGTCTCTCGTCCTGTCTGTTCCCCGCCCTCTGGTTCTGCTGCTCTCTCATATATGATATCCCAGGCATATCTCTCTCTCTCTCTCTCTCTCTCTCTCGCTCTCTCTCTCTCTCTCTCTCTCTCTCTCTCTCTCTCGTGTTTTCCTCTGTCTCGTTCTTGGAGCTGTGAATATATATTTGGCTAGTAATGTGTGTGAGTCCTCCAGTCATTTCCTTTTCAAAGCGAGTCCGCACCGGATAGCAGAAAGCTGGCAGTAAATGCGCTATCGTGACCTCGCTGGAGCTCTTGCAAGGTTGCTCTTCCGTTTTGTTTGATAGAGTCTAGTGCAGTGGTTTTCAACAAGGTCCATTATTTATTCGGCATTTGAGCCACGGACCACCATTTGATGAGATTTAGGGCGCTATCTTTGTCCATGCTAAACCCCTTATTCATAAACTACTGCACTTTTTTTTACTATGTTTTAATAGTTCAACCAGCCGATCGACACCTTGTGAGCTTGTAGATTGGCTATTTTAACTATTCAAAAATTTAGTAAAAAAAAGACAAAGTAGTTTAGGGATAAGGGGTTTAGCATGGACTGAAATACAGCCCCAACCTCTCCGGCCCGAGAATTGGATACGATTTTGTCCACAATTCCATGCTGTACTGATCCATGCTGTATTGAGTAATGCATATGTTTAACAATAATTTAACTCTTGATATCGTAAAAGGAAACCAAATGGATCAGAAGCTATGTCTGTACTCAATGAATGAAGGTTGTGATATGATATTGTATTTGCTATATGTTTATTGCTGAATTAGAACCTCTTTGAAATAACTACTTCATATGTGTGTGCGTGCGTGCGTGCGTGCGTGCGTGCGTGCGTGCGTGATTCAGCAAAGCACGCATCTTTAATATGACTCAAATGTTGCTTCCCATCGGTAAAGAAAACATAGTTTATTTGATCTTTCAGAAAAGCATTGGAGTCCATGATTATTTTTTCTATGGTATGAATGTCAACTTGTAGAGACTTGGGTAGGAACTAAGGTAGCTAATCCAACACAGTACAAGTTCTGTCACTGATTTTACTTGCGCAAGCAGAGCACGCGTGTACTGTAATCCACTGTGTATGTCGGTGGCGTCCGTCGGCCAATCAGGGATTGGCTGATGACGTAACTAAGGTACGTTTGGTGATCGGCTGGGTATGTATGAATGAATGAATGAATGAATGAATGAACGAATGATTATTTACGTGTCTGGCTGCCCATCCCTTACGGGATTATTCAGACACAATTTACAGTACAATATATTTCCTGTGCCAACACGCTGACACCAAGTAGGCCATCTATGGCCTACTTGTGTGCAAGGTGCAAGTTGGCACCTCGACAGAGTGCATTTCTAGTTTTATTTTGTCTTGTTTTGATGCAGCTTGAAGGGAGAGATTAAGTTGATGTCTAACTAAAAATAATCCCTGTAGAAAAGATTGAGGTGCGAATGAAATGCCTATGACTGACCAGTGATGGTCAAAGTGCTCAACCCCAGTGCTAATGAAATGCCTATGACTGACCAGTGATGGTCAAAGTGCTCAACCCCAGTGCTAATGCCTATGACTGACCAGTGATGGTCAAAGTGCTCAACCCCAGTGATGGTCAAAGTGCTCAACCCCAGTGCTAATGGCGATAGAAATATCAGCCGGAGAAGCAGAAATGGTCTAAAACGGTGACTTTTTAGGAAATGGTCATCCAATGTATAGTTATTATTTTGTCACAAACTCTTACAAATACTTTCATTGGTTCAATATTTATGAAATCCACAGACAGACTTAACAACGATATATTGATCAGCAGCAGCACAACAACGTCCAGCAGCAATGGTCCGACTCCACACACAGCAGCTTTATGCAGACTTTGGGCCCGGCCTGGACCAGCCCAGCTCCGCTGCTCTTTTTGTGTGCGCTGATCGCAGGGGCGAAAATATCCCTGAAGCTCCCACAGACTGCACTCTGTGCATTTACAGACGCACATTGTGTCCCCACACACAAACGCATTCACATAATATTACCATGGTGAGCTTAAGCCAGCACAACCCGGCCCCTGTCTGTGCGAAGGCAATTGCACGGTGCTTAACTTAAGTCTGCGACAAGACGTTAGTGAGCGCAACACTCGGCCACTGTGCTGTAATTACCGCTGCATGGTGCTTGCTTGGTAGCGTATCTAAGGAGCACACAGGTAGGTAGCAGGCGTATGATTGGAGTTGAACTGCCTGTTGACGTGTTGCACCATGCGGTGGTGCTTCTAATTAGTTACTAACTCACTCACGCATCCATCCACTGATTCATTCGCTCGCTCACTCCACTGGCCATTTACTTGCTCACTCTCTCAATGTCTCTCTCTCTCCCTCTCTCGCAGCCACTGACGCAATCAAGCGTCAATTTCATTGATTTTTGACCAAACAATTGTGTAACGAAGACTCTGACTAGGACGTTGGGCTATATGATATATGACATGTTTAGTATGACAATCCCTATATTTGGGCCCGAGCCGACCTAGTGCTGATATCGATAGATATGGTAGATCCATAATGGGGTGGCCTGAGGGGTCTACTGTTCAAGCCTTCTTGATATGGTACAGATTTCCATGGGAAATCTGGGGGTGGCAATGAATGTAACGAAGGCTTTCACCTAGAGCTTAACGAAGGCTTTCACCTAGAGCTTCATGTGTCATCGTGTAACGAAGGCTTTCACCTAGAGCTTCTAGTGGATATCATGAGAGCATTGTCTGGACAGCATGATGATGCAAGGGCATCGGAGCTATATCAACACTCCCATAGATGTTGGAGCAGTCGGAGGACGGCAGAGGCTTCGTTCACCGATAGGATATCGAGATGAAAGTGCAAGCTGACAGACCAGAAGTCCAGGTTCATAGGGACCGAAGTAGTCCAGCAAGGAGGCTGGAGACCAGAAGTCCAGGTTCATAGGGACCGAAGTAGTCCAGCAAGGAGGCTGGACGGTCACTCTTGCAGAAATGACCATGAGCATAACCGGAGACGAACAGTCATCATGCATGGTACGGTAGTAGCACCCAATTCTGCCGATCGTACACCAAGTAACCAGCAAGACGGCAAGAAGCCGTATGTCAGTACTGTAATAGCGGCACACACCATCTTGGGGTATGCGGCAGGTTCAAACGACTGAGTTTAATGGCGAAACGAGATTTGATATGACAGATGAAGCTGTGTTATCAGCAATGGACGTCGTCATGCAGGCAAGAAACTGTAAACTACAGACTAGGAGTGAAATGTGGTGGAAGGCACCCTCTGGCTCTTCACAGTATTAATAGGAGCCGGACCCGGTTGAACCGGAGAGCAGATGAACCTTTGCGGAACCCTAGGACACCTAAGATCGAGACGGGACAGGATTTACAAGAGGAATTACCGCAGCCAGCAATCTTGACTATAGCAGGAGAGTCCTTGCATGTGGGCTATCCACCGCATAAAGGGAGAAATGTCATGTTAAAGGTGTGCAAAGTTCTAATTTGCAATTGTGGCAAAGTAATGGAAGTATATGCAGTTCTGGATGATGGTTCGGGGCGAACCATTTTGTTACACACAGTTGCCAAGCAGGTCGGATTGAGGGGTCAACCTGAAGAGTTGCGTATCAGAATCATGAAAGATCTTCAAGTTTTGCACGGGGTGGCTGTATCTTCCGAGGTATCTCCTGCCGACAGCCAAACCAAGTCAATAATATTGAGGGAGCATTGATCGCCAAATAGCTTGGATTGTGAGCATACACAGATCGTCAGCAGACTAATGGAGAGAGATTAACATCTTCGAGAGCCTCCCTTGCTGGATAACTACCAGGCCTGGCCTGTTAGAACCTAGCCGAAAGAAAGGACAATTGTCTGAGTCTTCTGGATGCGGTATAGATTTCAACGTGAAATCTGGGGTGGCTGTAACGAAGACTCTGACTAGGACGTTGGGCTATATGATATATGACATGTTTAGTATGACAATCCCTATATTTGGGCCCGAGCCGACCTAGTGCTGATATCGATAGATATGGTAGAACCATATATGGATAGAACCATATATGGATAGATCTAACTGGCTTAGTCATCATGACAAGCCTGGTCGGAGAATATATAGAGGGTCGGCTTCAGGGAGAAGGCAGAAGTCTAAGCATCCTGGTTTAAGTTCTAACCGGACACCACTGCGGGGGTCCTAAGCTAAGTAATCAGCAATACAGCCTTGAGCTATTTTATAAATTGTGTTTGATGGGCAGAACACAGCCATCAAACACAAATGTTTCGTCAAACCATGTGACTCCCATTGGAAATGCAGGCCATTAAACACAGACAAGACACAGAACATGTGTTCTGTATGTGTGTATGGGGCCTTATACTATAGTCATGCAAAGCACCATGTGGACAAATAGCAGATCTGCAAGTGAGCTTGTAGATCTGGCATTTTGGCACGTCAGTATATAAACCCATTCAACTTCAATCTACTCTTTAACTACATTAGACTCAACTTAAAAAGTGGGTTGCATGCACACACAAAAGCCAAAGTAGTAGAGCCGTAGATATTAAAATGATCCCAGAAGTGAAATGCCCCTTTAACCTCCAACGCCGGGCTGAGCTAGCAGGAAACGGCAGAGAATTTGTCATCCTTCCAGCACATTCCCTCACTTTGATTGACACCTCACACCGGAGGACGATTGTTTCGAAAACATACAGTAGTAGTGGAGCTGGCACTACCACTATATACCCCGAGCCGGACCACCTTCACAAGGGCCCCCGCTTCTCTCCCCCCCCTTCCTCTTGTTTTCGCTTTTGTCAGGCCGCAGAGTTTTGATTAGGAAGTGGCGGCTCTTGAACCCGCTGTTTCTTCAGCCAGTTGCCCCCTGCGTGGCTCTGTGGACCGCGGGACGCGCTCTCCTACTCCAGTGTTTTCCCGTAGAGACCAGAGGTGGGGGGGGGGGGGGAGGGGGGGGGGGGGGAATCAGTATCAGGACTGGCCAGCGCTTCCTGTGCCGGATACAATGCAGGGAGGAAGTTTGCTTAAAAGGCCCCTACTACGTATATATGCTCCAACGCCACTGCTCTCACACTAGCAAACAGCACTGGACTGGAGGCTCCTGCAGTGTCACGGAGGACATTCAGCCATTGTGTAACGTGTCCCCATGTACACACGCATGCACACAGGCACGCATGCACACACACACACAGACACACACACACACGCAAACACGCACGCACACACACACACACACACACACACACACACACACACACGCACGCACGCACGTATGCACACACACACACACACACACACACACACACACACACACACACACACACACACACACACACACACACACACACACACACACACACACACACACACACACACACACACACACACACACAGGTTTGGATTTCTATACTTGTAAAGACTACCCACCGATTTCCATTGACTGCATTAATTCACCAGACTGTAATCCTAACCCTAACCTTAATCCTCACTGATTAGATACCTAATTTTAACTCATGCCCAACCTTAATTCTTCTAACCGTAAACCCAGGACCCAACTAACTCTAAAATGGCCCTTGCCATCACAAAGGAAAACTGATAAAATGAATACTATCACTTTCAAGGATTTTATCTTTATTTATTGATTTACTTCTTCTTTTTTTTTAACAAATTTTATTCAAAGAGTATGACATCATATTATGCAAGTTTCACAGAAAGAAAATACAACTCTTTGTTTTTATATTTTCTCCCACAACTCCTTTCCCAATCCTTGTGTCTTTCTTCTGAGAAATCAAACACACACACTCATACACACATCATTTGGTGTGTGTGTGTGCGTGCGTGCGTGCGTGCGTGTGTGAGACAGATCCGTCTTGTTAATCACACCCGTTGTCTCTCTGCCAAGAACAGTGTGAGAGGGATTGGATGTTTGCACTGCTCTGCTCAGAGTGCTTTGCAGAGGATTGTGAAAGATCCAGTCGATTTGCTCTGCGACTCGTGTTTCTGCCGTCCATCCGCAGGCCTTTCTCCATTTGCAATGTCTAAGAGCTCTTAAAGTTCTTCGACTGAGCCAAGTTCAGTGATCCCTGATAAGGTGTGATCCTGCTGCGTTTGTTGCAAAGGTCAGAATGAGGTAAAAAAGGAGTAAAAAGAAAAAAGAATTTCCAAACGGAGACCTGCAGGAGATAATTATTGTATTTGTTTAAATGAGTCCACACACAAAAAAAAGAAAAAAAGGATAAAATAAAGTGTTGATGTAACACAAATGTGGGACAAAGAAAACTATTTAAATTCATACGAATAATTATGTTAAATAACATATTGCATAATGTACAACATTTTGTATGGATGTTTGGGGAATGCCAACCCTGGTCATATACTGTAACTCAAAAATGAATGTAGACGTCCCACAATGATGTCTCTTGTGTGTGTGTGTGTGTGTGTGTGTGTGTGTGTGTGTGTGTGTGTGTGTGTGTGTGTGTGTGTGTGTGTGTGTGTGTGTGTGTGTGTGTGCGTGTGTGCGTGCGTGTGTGTGTGTGTGTGTGTGTGTGTGTGTGTGTGTGTGTGTGTGTGTGTGGGTGGGTGGGTGGGTGGGTGGGTGTGTGTGTGTGTCTCCTTATCCCAAATTGAATTCTTGGAGGTTGACGTCAGTCAACCAGAAAAGGACTCTTTTGTGACTGTTTTTTGCAGCAGCAGCACGAGTGTGTGATCAGCTCAGCTGTGACCAGTGGTGTGTGTCTGCGTGCGTGCGTGCGTGTGTGCGTGCGTGCGTGCGTGCGTGCGTGCGTGCGTTTCTGAGAGGGACAAGTGAGGGAACAGAGGACAAGAGAAAGAGGCGGAGCCGCGGGACTGAAGGCTGAGGCGGAGACGGCCTATTTCTGGACCGTGCCGTGTAGCCTCGGGTCAGGTTCCATTTTTAATCCCAGCCATTTTAAAAACAAAATTAATGTGCTTGTTGATGGTGCAGCGGTTAAGAAGACTAACGCCTCTCTCTCTCCTTCCCTATCTAGCCCTAAGCTGGCATTGTGACTGAATCCACTGACTTCACAGAAAAAATCCTGACATTTTCAGTCATGTGTGTTACATTCTTTTTAGTGGTCTTTTTTGTCGATGGCTCTGGCAATAGCTCCGTTATCATTAGAGCATTTGTCTATATGGAAGTACCGCTCAAAAAGCAATACTGCCAGGGATATTTTGGTAGTAACTGTTAAATACATTTATACATTTTCCGGTACATTTGCGGCTCCTATGCCCTACAGTCATTTGGTGCAAACTGTCTGGGGCAGACATTCGCAAATAAACGAAATGTTTAATTGTGTTTCAAAAAGTCGTAAAAAATAAAACATTTATGTGGAATGGTTATTGTGAAAAATATATAACAGTGAAAACATCACACAGTGTGACTTTGAACTGGTTCCATTTCAGAGTCAGAGTTACAAACAGAGATGAATCTCGGCTTTCCCGCTATATTTTTCCTTGTGCACGATGACACCGTTAAATCTCAGGAGCACGCAGGCTGCTATGCAACTTATAATGGCAGCAGTCATTTCCCTCACTCTTGTTTTTTATGAAACTGGAGGTGCATATAATGCGAGAGGACCGAGGCTTTATATTTCCTGGGTGTTGCGTTATTTCCACATCGTTTAACGATCATATCTCCGTATTGACTTTGGCAAATAGGTCAGCAATTATCACTGGATGGTACAGTGTTGCCGGTGACAATAACCCATCAAGCTACATGGCCGATGGAGGCATCAGAGGACATTATGTCGACTCAGGAGCTTTTGTCTGCCTCATAATGAGTATTTCTCGTGTATTTATTTCAATTTGTACTGTTTCCACTAGAAGACATTGAAAAGTCTTTGAAAAGG
>NC_136792.1:25051083-25078583 GCF_951216825.1 Electrona antarctica
TGACACACACACGCACGCACGCACGTATTTTGCACGCACGAACGCACGCACACTGTAAGAGCAGCTTTCACTATAATGACCCATAACAACAACATTCAATCATGTTTGTTCTTTTCCTGTCTCTCTCTCGTACACTGAAACAGGACAAACTGGGCGGCTATACCGGTATGGCTCTCAAAGTGGGGTCCGGCTGCGGGGACACCCAGGGGTCCTTGAGCTAAAGGATTAGCAACTCTCTGAGTTATGGGGGTCCTTGGCTTATGACATATTGTGTATAAGTGGAGGGTCCTCGAAATGTAAAACGTTTGGGAATCACTGGTCTCTCTACAGCAGTGGTTCCCAAACCTTTTAGCCCAAAAGAGAAAAGCACACAATGTGACACATTGTGAGCTTGTAGGTCTGCTATTTGAAAACTTGTGAAATGGGACATTCTGCATAATGACTACTTTTACTTTTGTACTTTAAGTATATTTTGATACCAATACTTTTGTACATTTACTGAATTCTGGACTTTTACTTGCAACAGAATATTTCTACATTGCAGTATATTGACACTTTTACTTCAGTAAAATACTGCTCATTGGTCATACATTCAGAGGAATACTATATTGTACATGTGCATCGAGCAACAGAAGACACTGTGACATCAGGATTAGAGCTGTTGCCAAACATAAACTCCCCCCACCCAGAGGAGAGGGGAAGCGGGAGAATGCTAAATTTGCGGTGTCCACTTGGCTCGGGGGCTCAGCGGTTTTGCATTCCATGCCTTTTTTCCCTCTCATTCTCTCTCTCTCCCTCTCGCTCTCTCCCTCCCTTCACAACCAAGGTTTTCCTG
The DNA here is from genome assembly GCF_951216825.1 of Electrona antarctica. Classification (NCBI taxonomy): domain Eukaryota; kingdom Metazoa; phylum Chordata; class Actinopteri; order Myctophiformes; family Myctophidae; genus Electrona; species Electrona antarctica. Next base: position 25,051,919 of record NC_136792.1, read on the forward strand.
TGGGGCAGGAAGTCAGCGCTGCTTCCTGTCACAGTCCTCTTTCATGTGGTCACTTCCTGGCATTCCGTTCCGTTGACTCAAGAAAAGAATCAGAATCATTCAGAATCAACATTGTTGTCATATCACAGGTTTACAGGTGTAACGATGTGGGTGAAATTATATATATTGTTTTGTGCGAGGTCTAAAGGGAGCTGAGTGGCGCCCCTCGCAGGTGGGCTCGGGAGGCTGCCAGGAAACACAAATGCTCTGGAAGCGAACGTTTGGGAAAGTCAACTAATGTAAGAAATGGTGAAGATGGGCAGCAGATCATCACTGTATACTGTATATGGCACGAACAACACGGGCTACTATCAGCCACTGCTTTAGCACCATAACATTTACCTTCAAGCGCAATATTATGTAAGTTGTCAGTGTGTTATGACTTTGTTAACCTTATCAAAGGTTAACAAAGGAATGTCTTGTTGTTTTTTTGTTTCTCTTTCACATTGGGTCGGGATAAAGGGGGGAAATCTCAAGCTGCAAGTATTGATCCAATATGTTTTTTTTATACAACAGGAGATAGCAGTGTCCTCCAGCTCCGGTAATCAAAGTTCACTTCTGCAGAAGAATCCTGTCTTTTGTAACCTTGGGTTGAGGAATGTTGATTGTGATGGCTGGCTGGGAATCCTGCAGCTTTTTCTTTTTTTCTTTTTTTGCTGTTTCCTAACAGATACTGAGCGGTCGGCCGCGATTATGTTTGAACTTTGCACACAGTGATTAGCTGGAATGTTAAGATTCCTGTGTACTGCGGACGGCGCTAACAGTAAATCAAACATTGTCACATGCAGTCCCCAGCCACCAAAAGGAAACGGGGTCAAAAGTAATTCAGCGGATGAACAAATTATATTAGTAGATGATACAGATGTCCATGAGCTATGCTGTATTAATTAGCATGACTGTTAATTAGGGGCTTCTGTTTTGCGGTGCTCTTTTGAAATTGGCAAGATGTCAGATTGGACTCTCAGTATTTCTTAAACCATACAATTTATAAAATGGTTGATAAAATATAAAATTTTTCAAAAATGTCCACTCAAGGTTGTACTAATAGGCTATACTATTTGTAGATACATCTAGCCTCTATGTCTTCAACGGGGGGGGGGGGGGGGGGTCTACAGAGTTACTAGGGACAAATCGTTGTGCGATAGGAACCTTTTTAACCACTTCAACCCTATAGAATCCCTATTCTGAGAGGAACATTAGCTGAAAATAGTTGATCTACAAGCTCACAACGCCTTGCGCTGGTGTAGAAGGAAAAACGAGCAAACCAGTTACAGAGCCAAAGGTCAAGTTTACTTGAGGGTTTAAATGAGGGATTAAGTGATTAAATGTCTGAAATAAACACACACAAAAAACATTGATTTACACAACACTGTCACTGATAGTCAACGTAGCTTAATCTGCTGCACAATTGTATACAGTGTTGTAGGGGGTCACTCACTGCTTCTCTCTCTCTCTCTCTCTCTCTCTCTCTCTCTCTCTCTCTCTCTCTCTCTCTCTCTCTCTCTCTCTCTCTCTCTCTCTCTCTCTGGAGAGCCTAGGTCGGCCCATGCCTAGGTCAGCATGGGCCTCTCTCTCTCTCTGGAGAGAGAGAGAGGCCCATGCCGACCTAGGCTACTCGCCTACTCCTAACTATTATTAACCCTCACCACTTTAGCTTTTTGTTTGTTTTTAGTTTTTATTAATATGAATACATTTCTAATTGTAAAAAAATATAAACGGTGAGGTCCTCGCATAAGCTCCTCTAGGGTTTCTTACCTCACCGACTTTACGTAGTGGGAACACGACTTTACGTAGTGGGAACACGACTTTACGTAGTGGGAACACGAGTTGGAGCCCCCCACCTCACGTCTAAAATAGACCTTTTGGCCAGAAAAGAAAATATTTCACTGGAAGGAAAAATCTGGTCAATGGGATTTTTCTATTGACAAGATGTGTAGAGGGTGCAGTGGAGTAACTAAAACATGTTTTCTTCCGTGAAATATTTTCTTTTCTGGCCAAAAACTGCATTTTATACATGTCGTCCACTAGGGAAAGTAGGCTTTCAACTCCACAAAACCGTCTTTGTATTGGTGAGTAGCGAAGGTGTTCTTTTTATTTTGACAACAGCCGACAAGCTGTGTAGCCTGTGATGCGTCTGCAGAGGCTCCTATCACGTTAAGGAGACGTCCTTCTAACGCTATGGACCAGAGCTACGGCACACATCTATCAGTCGTCTTACACACTGTGTGTGTGTGTGTGTGTGTGTGTGTGTGTGCGTGCGTGCGTGCGTGCGTGCGTGCGTGCGTGCGTGCGTGCGTGTGTGCGTGCGTGTAAAGGCTGTTACCAGGATGATATAGGGCAGCTGTACACGGGACATCCGGGCTTCACATTGCAATCACTGTGTTGCTGCTGCTGCTGCACAGCTGAAAATGACCAGCCACTCTTCTCTCAGTCATGGGAGACAGAGACTCATGACCAGGCATTACATCCCCTGGACGTACTGTACTGTATGTATGGGGAGAGAGGAGAGGCTGACCATGGAGGTCCCTAAACAGGGAAGGGCCCTCACTTAACCGCCTCATTCTGATCATGCGGACGGGCCCCGTAATACTATTGGCTGAGCCAGTCAGGTCATTTCATGTCAGGGTTAATTTAATTCATTTGTAAAGGCTGCAGTGTTTTCGGTGTGAAGGCTAGGAAGGCCCTCCCCGGGGTCCTAGTGCCTGCGCCGTTCCCTGCATGCCAGGAAGAGATGGGGTGATGCTCGGCAATGACCCGTCCTAGAAACGCCCCGCATGCCTCTGATTGGCCTGCCTCTGATTGGCCTGCCTCTGATTGGCCTGCCTCTGATTGACAACTCTACAACGTGCCTAGAGTTCTCCAAGGCAGCGTCTCTTTTATCTGTGTTTCGTGCAGGTGGACAGGGTTTTGACCCCCCGCATAATCTGTGCCATTTGGCTGATTAAGAATGAATTTAATTTAATTCATAATTTGTCAGCCTTCTGATTGGTCCCTGACTGACTAACCAGCAGGCTCTTTGTCTTTGCCTTGTTCCGCCCTGGTTCTGCCTTGTTTATGTTGAATTAGCTAAAACATCATTTTGGGAAAAAACTAAAAACAAACAAAATGATATGCCCTGTCACCATGCTGCACCTGTGATGTTCCTTTTTACTGACACCAAGTTTAAAATAAGAATTGAATGCACAGAATATCAATACGAAGCAACTGAAAAATGTTATTTCAATGGTAGTGAATGGAGAGAGAGGATTTTTGTCCAACCACGACACTGCAACCAATGGGTGCGAAGAGGGGCACAACCATGGGCGGGACTTGACAAAGGGTGAATTATGCGTTTTTCTGGAGGGTTTGGGTGTGAATGATACTATAGCAACCTATAGTGGATTAGAGTTAGACAATCAATGCAAATACAAAATAATAATTATATTCAAGGCAATTTCCACATGCCACCATGTGAACTACATCTGCAGCACGCCGATGATTAGCCTGATCAAGACGATCTAGATCGGTCACAAGAGAGTCATATTAAATTATAGGACAGTCTTAGGCCAAATCAACGTTGCTTCGCGTGATTATTTCATAAACCCTGCGTTTTTCTACATAAAGTTTATAAAGGCATCGCCTCATCTGGCCCCTCTGTGAAAATACAGTGGTGTGTGTGTGTGTGTGTGTGTGTGTGTGTGTGTGTGTGTGTGTGTGTGTGTGTGTGTGTGTGTGTGTGTGTGTGTGTGTGTGTGTGTGTGTGTGTGTGTGTGTGTTTGGGGAGGGGGGGGGGGGCTTTAGTGGTATTAAAACGGTCTTAAAAATCCTTAATGTGCAGACCCTGACACCTTATACTGTATGTTGGTTTGTTTACTGTTGACTGAGAAAACTATGTTTCACCTTAGGCTAATCATCTGGGGACCCCACAAAATAATTTGAGGTCCCCCTGGGTTTCCCAACCCACATGTTGAGAACCACTGCTCTAGAAGGGGAGGGTTAAGCCTGTAGTAGGACGGTGTTGCGTGCGATCTACAAGCTAACAACATGCCACAATGTGACCCGTTGTTGGCGTATAGATCGTCTCTTTTTGTGATGTATAGGCCTACCATAAATGAAGCAGTGTTGTAAAGTAACTACATTTTTTAACTGTTCTTAAGTACTATCAAATAAATGAATTCCAATTATTTTACTTCTACTCCGCTACATCTCAGAGGCAAATATTGTACTTTTACTCCACTACAATTATTTTAAAACTTAGTTACTAGATGTTTGTAGATTTTGATTATTATTACAAAACATTCATTAACCACTTCATACATTTTGGCCATTTGAAAATAGCCAATCTACAAGCTCAGCTTGTAGATCTGCTATTTTCAAAAGATTTCTGACATTTTAAATCTTGTGAAGTAAGGACATTCTGCAAAATGAGTACTTTCTACTTTTAGTAGACTTGTAACAGTATTTCTACAGGGCAGTATTGGAACTTTTACTTAAGTAAAAAATGGGAGTACTTTACCGTACTCTGAAATTAAGCTTTTAGACTGAAGCGCCAGTTATTGTGTGTGGGTCTGGCAGACAAGCACACAGCGAGGAGTGCAGACTGGGAACCAGATGTGAAAGAGTGAGTCACTGCAAGGAACCGAGGCCTCGATGACGCGAGCATAGACGCTGCTATGCGTGCTAAGCTCTGCGTGTGTGTGTGTATGCGTGTGAGTGAGTGAGTGAGTGAGTGTGCACACCGAGTCTCGACCTCTCTTTGAAAACAAGAAGCTTAGTTTACGCACCGTCTTATTGCACTCGTCTGGCCAATGGCAGACATGCATTGCACGAGCAGGCACGCACGCACGCAGGAAAGCACGCACGCACGCACGCAGGAACGCACGCACGCACGCACACAGAGCTAGACTGTCTCTCTGAATAAATAGACACTTAAAAACAGTGGTTTGGGCTGAGAGAGAGTCATGTCTTTCTTAAATCATAACAAGCACCCAAGAGAGTCTGACGGGATAACTTGAAGTCTACAAAGATTTGTTTGGGTAAACAGCTGAGTGAGCGCCCTTCCACCTTTTTTAGACCTATTAGGTGTTGTTTTGGTTCAAAGTGTTCACTGTACTATTCTTATTTCACACTGTGTAATGTTTTTGCTGCTCGGTTGCCACGCCGGACGATTTCTCTGTATTCCTGACTGTGCTTTTTTGTCCCACCTTTGTGTTTTTTAATAATGCTTCACACCACTCTCTGTAAAGAAAAATGAAAGAAAAAAAACGGCCGCTTTTTTCAATAGGGTGTCACTGAGCAACGTGTAGGTAGATATTAACATTTGTTTAAGGACAAAAGATGAATCAGTTTTCTCCTTTTCACTCTGGTTTCGACATGACACGCATTGAGGTGGAATGTGTGTGCGTGCGTGCGTGCGTGCGTGCGTGCGTTTGTGCGTGTGTGGGTGCGTGCGTGCGCGCGTGTGTGTGTGTTTGTGTGTGTGCATGCATGTGTGACTGTGTGTGCTGGTTGCTCACAATGGGCTCTGTAAGTCTTTTGATGAAGGAAAATAAAGGCCATATGTACACTATATTTGTAGATAACACTTTCTGTCCTGCACACTCTCTTGCAGATGTACAGTATTACTGTAGTTTCTTGTAGTTTATTGATGGCCATTGTGTGACATTGGGGCAAGGTTTTTGCGCAGGAGTGCGTCTGTTTGCGTGTGTACGCAAGCTCGCACGTAATACTGTTTGTATATTTGGTAGTACATTGCATTATTAGCTGTTTGACTGACCTTAAACTCTCCACAGTCAACTGAGCAACCGCACCTGCAAGGAGGGATTTGCGCTTGTATGCTGTTGTTCTACAGCTGTCATCAAATTAGATGTTTCGGCCAAAGGGCAACCACACAAATATATCTTTCACTACATTTAACAAGACCCCCCCCCTTCTCTCTCTCTCTCTCTCTCTCTCTCTCTCTCTCCTCACTGTGTCTCTTGTCCAGAACTCCATCAGACACAACCTGTCCCTGCACAGCCGCTTCATACGCGTTCAGAACGAGGGAACGGGCAAGAGCTCGTGGTGGATGCTCAACCCGGAGGGCGGGAAGAGTGGCAAGTCGCCTCGGCGCCGAGCTGCCTCCATGGACAACAACAGCAAGTTCACCAAGAGCAGAGGGAGAGCTGCCAAGAAGAAGGTACACAAAAACAGGCCTATACTGTGCATGCTCGCGATTGATTGAACCAATGTAACGTTGCTGTCGGGGCGGAAACCTCTTATCTCCATATTTAAACTTTCTGTTTGTAAATTAACGTCCCACTTGATCACACTATAGCGTCACATAAAAGTAGGAAGTACCAGATCCGCAAGCTCAAAACGCGTGGGCGCGAAGCAACACGCCTTGAGCTTATAGAACTGCTATTTTTGCTTTATTTTATTTGAATTTTTTTAATAATTTGAATCCTGAAAAATAACAAGTTTGGACAGATGAGATTTCCACCTGACAGAGATGATAACAAGCACGGGTGAATTGTTTACATAGATTTTAGCCTTTAAAATGTTATAAGTCGTTTCTGAAGTTGGATACTATTCTGTGTATCATCATAAACCCTTATTTGTTAAGATGATGAGAAAAATTGCCCGGCAAAAGAACAAATGTATGGGATTTGCCGACAGTGTGGGCTGAAAACACGCCCGGCCTCGTCATCACGCAGACAATCTGTGAACTGCCGAAGGTCGCTAGTATTTTCCACTCTGTGTTTTGGTTCCTTTGAGCCCGGATAAACTCCAGTGGTGCCTCAGCTGTGAACTTTACCAAACCATGTGCAGAATCCATGTTAGATTGCCTAGCTACAGCTATGTTTGAGGTTAGTTTATGTTAGACTGCCTAGCTACTGTACAGCAATATTTGAGATTGTGGGTTCAGCATCGAGGTAGCTCAGGGTGGCAGTTCAACATGCTATGGCACTTTAATACTTGATTGGTCAGGTCACGTGCCATATTGGCTCAGGGGTACAGTGGCCAGTAGAGCAGCCGGATGGCAACCGTGAGGTTCCCAGTTCGATCCCGGGCTCCCTCAGAATTAGTGTCGAAGTGTCCTTGAGCAAGACTCTGAACCACTATTGCTCCCAGTGGTTGCCACCATTGTTGTGTGAATGTGCATGGGAAGTGAGGACGCTGGCGTTGACTGTTCGCCACTTCACCTTCCAATGCCTGAATTAATGCACCATTGTAAAGCACTTTGAGAAGGAAAAAGTGCTATAAAATTGCAATCCATTATTATTATTATTATTATTATTATTTAGCATTATTATTATTATTATTATCCCTAAGGAAGATATAGCGCCCTCCTTTTATCACCCCTTCATCCAGGGCTGACTGACCGTCCACTCTGTGACTCTGTCCCTCTCTGTCCCTCTCTGTCCCTCTCTGTCCCTTGCAGCTGTCTCTCCAGAGCGGGCCAGACGGTGGAGCCGACAGCCCGGGCTCCTACTCCAAGTGGCCTGGGAGCCCCAACTCCCACAGCAACGACGACTTTGACGCCTGGAACAGCTTCAGGCCCCGAACCAGCTCCAACGCCAGCACGCTGAGCGGACGCCTCTCGCCCTACATGCCCGAGGATGACCTCGGGGAGTCGGACGTGCACATGGTCTACCCGGGGGCCTCCGGCGCCAAGATGACGGCCACCCTGCCCAGCCTCACGGAGATGACCAGCTCTTTGGGACACGGCTCTGAGAATGTCATGGAGAACCTGCTGGACAACCTCAACCTGCTCTCGCCCAACGGCGGCCAGGTGGGCGGGGGGCCCGCCACTCCGGGCTCCTCACAGTCCTCGCCTTCCCCGATGATGCAGGCCAGCCCCGGGTACCCCTCCTACAGCTCGCCCAGCATGGGCTCCCAGCCCCAGCAGGACTACCGCAAGTGTGTGTATGGCCAGGCTGGGATGAACACCCTCTCGCCCATGCCCCTGCAGGCGCTGCCGGATGTCAAACCCGGCTTCGGGCCATCACTGTGTCAGTACAACTGCCCCGCGGGTCTCCTGAAGGAGCTGCTGACGTCGGACACGGACCAGCACAGGGAGCTCATCCCATCAGTGGACACGGTGGTGTCTCAGTCCATGCTGCCCCCGTACGGCAACGGCGGTGGCCAGCATTGCGCCAAGCTTATGGGCGGGGTAAACTCCCACCCTCGCGGCCTCTCCCATCCACACAACCACCCCCACAACGTGCACAACCAAGCCCCTCCCCCTTCAACGGTAGCCATGAACGGACGCTTGCTCATGTCGCTGAACCACAACGGGGGCGGCGGTCGAATGCCCGCTGTGAAGAGCCCCATGCACATGCCCTACGGCCTCGCCGCCCACCTTGGCGGCGGGGCGATACCGGGCAGCTTCTGCCCCGCCAACGGGTACGGCCGGCCGGGCCCGCCCCAGCCCCTGCACCCAGAGAGGCTGCCCAGCGACCTCGACGACATGTCCATCGAAAGGTTCGAGTGTGACATGGAGTCCATCCTTCACGACACGCTGATGGACGGAGACTCGCTGGACTTCAACTTTGAGCCAATGGCACCGCAGCAGGGATTCTCTCACGGGGTGAAGACCACCACACACAGCTGGGTGTCAGGGTAGTAGGACGAAAAAAGAGCCCCCCCCCCCCCACACACACTCAGCCCGTTAACTATGACTGACTTGTTTGGCGACAGACAAAGAACTCAACCCGAATCCATTTCAGATGAAAGAACCTGCATACTCTTTCATCCATAGCCCAAGAGTTCCCTAGTCCATCATCTACAGATAGTGTAGTGTACCATCAACATTTCATTTAGGGAAAACAAACAAACAATATATGGTATATCTTTGGTCCCTTCCGTTCACAAGGAAAAATTCTTGAGACCTTCAAAATGACATGAATGAGCCAAGTGCCAAACGATAATTTGCCTTAAACTTCAGAGCCAAACTGAAACACGCACCTCTCTTTGTCCGGTTTACTCTCACGGTAGGCGTGGTCCTTCGCAGACAGACACTACGTGTCGGTTAGCGTTCCCTCATCTTTGCCTATAGCGACACTGCCAACTCTACGTCCCAGCAAAACGACAAGTACTGTTCCACACAACTACATAAACAATACATCACGCCGTTTACTCTTCTTCACTGTGGTTTCCCACAGACAATCCAAGTCTGTGTGTGTGTGTGTGTGTACAATGTGGTGACGGATAATCACCACGACGCGCGACCCAATGAAGGAAATGGGACATTTATTATGCCTTGAAGATGGGGTCAGAAGGTCCGTCAGTCACAGTGTCGATTTGGAAAACCTCTCCGGGAAAATATCGGGACGATGTTACATAACCACAAGTTTTGTTTCTTATTACCTGAATCGATGTACATACAGTTGTCACATACAACGGTTGTCACGGTGATTTGTTAAAAAAAAAGAAAAAAGAAAATGGGTGTTGCGTAGTGTATTTTCTAAGAGTTGTACATAGTGTTTACAGTATAAAAACAACAATCAAGGCAGCAGACATTACTTTGTGAATTGACCTAGAAAACTGGATTAGACCTCGTCTTTTTTTTCTTTCTTTTTGTAACAGGACTAATACGGATTGAAGTGACTAGCTCTGTGCTCGAGAATGTTTCTCAATCAGGCTGTGTGAGCATTAATACATTTACTTATGCTGCGTTGTAAATACATTTCAACATGTATAATAAAATTATAACAATAGATGAATACTAGAGTAAGCATATTGTGTTTGAGACCTAAATTATTTGTTAGATGGAGGTATAGATTTATGCTGGTGCATAATAAATGTGCACCCAGGCTAACAGTTCCTGGAGACCTTTGTCACTCTGAACCTTAATGCCACAGAGGCCTATTCACTGTGCCTGGTCGGGTAGTTAACAACCACATGCTTGAGATGTTTTGCCATTTTAACAGTACATGGTTCAGAAGATACCGTAATACAACAGCCTTGAATTAAAAAGCACAGTGAATTGATTTTATTTTTTTTAATCTTTTAAAATGCCCTGCTTTATAGATGAAAGATGCCAGATAGATACTGTAGTGTAGTTGAATCTTTGTGAGGGCTGCGTTGTCGTCGTTCATTGTTGGCCAAGTAGATGTGGTGGCATCGTGAACGCTGTGAGTCCGGTTCCGTGGACAAAAAGAAATTTTTTTGTCAACCTTGCTGTTGCTTTTCATGCCCAAGGACCAAGAAAAAAAATAAACAAAACAAAACAAAACATCAAGTGATTGTCTTTCAAGACACTGCAATGAACCATTTGTTGTGCCCGTTTAGTTTAGATTCCGGATTCTTTACATTCATTTTGATAATCACAGTAGAAATTAGGTATGATCTGAGGTATGATTCCTATTTAGACAAAACAGTCCCTTACAACAGTGGTTCTCAACCTGTGGGCCGGCACCCCCAGGGGGTCCCCACATGATTTTTGAGTAAAGTAAAAATGTAAGGACTTTTTAAAACCTTGCCTTTTTAAAGACCTTTTTCAAAACCTTGCCTAAACGCCTTGCAACGCAGCTATTTTTTTTGTCCGAGTCAAACTAAATATAACGCCCCAACTCCTACAATTCCAAGTGCTTGTGGTGTCCCCAGTTCAAATATGATTATTTAGGGGGTTCGCGGCCTGACAAGGTTGAGAACCACTGCCTTAGATGCTGTTCACAGTCACCATAATGCTTTTTATGAGGCCTCCTCTGTCACTGTGTCCCCTGCTACCTCTACTGAATCTATATCTCTTTGTCCAAGATCGACGGGATGCATTTGAACATTTGATATCCTATGTGACAAAATGTGATTTGATTTGCTCTAATTGCCTATACTGGATTCCTGTTTTAAATAATTGTTACAGTGCCCCCGCCATCCACAACGAGTGCCACTAAGTGTTAAGTATATTATATAGGCATGTACATTCGCGATTTTCTGTTTGTGCTTCTCCAAATTGTTGCTGTATTAACGATTTATTTGTTGCACGAGTCTATCGGTGGCTATTCATAGCAGAGTCACAGAATGCACAGTGAAATCCTCAGGGTTTTTGTTGTGTACCGATGGTCTTTGTTGAGCGTGACCGCTTCTCATGAAGTTAGGTCGTGTGGGGTGGGAGGTGGGAGTTGGGGGTGTAGAGAATCCTTAGAGGTGGCACACAAATAAATGATGTACTCATTATGAACTGACTTTCTCACTACAGTCATTAATTCTAATTTAAGATTGTGATTTTAAATCCAGAAACCACGTAGATCTCAAGAAAGCCAGAGTGATTCGGGGGAGCAGGTAGTAGAGATTTTTTTTATATAATTTTCTTTAATACGAGATTCTTGCATTTCAAACATTTTTGCGTAGAGGCCTATGAAAGAAGCTGCTGTGCGTGTTTGGGCTTTGGTGCCAGGTGTTGCCTTTATCAACCCAAACACGCCCATAGTGTACTTTAGCCAAGTTTGTCTTTGAAGTCAAACTGTATGATATTATATTTAGCAAATTCATCATGTGATGTGTTCAGAATTTTATGCTTGTGCCGGTCACTTGAGTCAGGATATAAACTATAAATGAATCCGTGTCGCCAGCGTCACACGGTTCGCTCTAAACATAGAAGAAAAAAAATAAGAGCTGTACTAAGTAAATTATATCTCTGCATTTCTTTTTTTTGTTTTTTAAATGATTGAATCTATGCATTGTATTCCTTAATTTTATGTTGCTATTGTTATATATTCATTTTCCTTTGAACTTAAGACAGAGATATTTTATTGTATCATAGCGCTGTGAGATATTATTATTAAGATATTTGTTGTTGTCCCAAAAAATCCTTATGTTCTTAAATAGTTATATGAGGGGGGAAATGAAGTTTATTTAGATTAAATAGATTATGCAGTGATTGACATGCTAAGCTTTTGTAAACTGACGATGTTGTATTTCTTGTATTTAGCTACAGTTTGTAGAAAACAATGCATAAAAACATAAAATATGGGGGAAAGAAATTGATGAAAAATATATATTACATTTTTGAAAAGTAAAGAAAACAATATTTAGTCTGTAGTGTCGGATAATCCCTTCTCAGATGACTGATTCTGGACCAATTCTTTTGTAATTTTATGAGTAGAAAGACATTGCACTTTTACTTACATTTTATAATAAAGTGCTCCTTGTAAAAAGAGGACAAATACCCATTACATATTTTACAACAAAACTGTTACATTTAACTCATGTACAGGAATAAATTGGAATTGTGCTGTGTGGTTTTGCAATCAGAAAGGATATAAAACTTGTTGAACATTAATGTATTAAGACATAAATAAATGTACTTCTGTGTTAAAGATGTGTCATTCCTATGTATTATTTTACCACTATTTCATAACGTGGCTGTCGGGTGGAATCCTGGTATGCCCAAAACCACTTACTTACAAAAGAAAGAAAGAAAACAAAAGTTGACTTCCAGTTGAATTTTTTTATCAAATCCACAGACTTATAACCACTTTCACATTTTTGCAAAAAAAGCAAATCTACAAGCTCACATAAAAACAAAAACGTCAACATTACTTTTTCTATATTGTTCAGTAAATGTATAGTAGTGGCACTGATTTGGAAAACTGTTACTTTTCAAGATTCAAATTCTAAAATAGCAAAAATAGCAGATCGACAAGCTCAAAACTTGCCTCGTACTGCCGCATTTCAAGCTAGTATTTCTACTATTTGTGACACTTGTGTGTAATGCTGTAGTATGATCAAGTAGGGGTTAAGCAAGTTAAGGGCGTCGAGCGGTTAATGTGTTTTATAATTAACAATCTAAATCTAAAAAGTAACTAGTAACTAAAGTTGTCAAATAATATGCAGTGGAGTAATAAGTACAATAGAAGTGTACATGATAATAATATTACATCACTGCTTGTCAGGTTGTGTCATCTGCTCGAATGCTCATTTCAGAAGTGATCAGAAGTGATTCACATAATGATGTGTGATGGAAGCCTGAAGACTTTACCCAGGTCAGAGAGCTTCAGGTAGGGCTAAAGCCTGAAGACTTTACCCAGGTCAGAGAGCTTCAGGTAGGGCTAAAGCCTGAAGACGTTACCCAGGTCAGAGAGCTTCAGGTAGGGCTAAAGCCTGAAGACTTTACCCAGGTCAGAGAGCTTCAGGTAGGGCTAAAGCCTGAAGACTGAAGACAGGTAAGAGAGCTTCAGGTAGGGCTAAGCCTGAAGACTGAAGACAGGTCAGAGAGCTTCAGGTAGGGCTAAAGCCTGAAGACTTTACCCAGGTCAGAGAGCTTCAGGTAGGGCTAAAGCCTGAAGACTTTACCCAGGTCAGAGAGCTTCAGGTAGGGCTAAAGCCTGAAGACGTTACCCAGGTCAGAGAGCTTCAGGTAGGGCTAAAGCCTGAAGACGTTACCCAGGTCAGAGAGCTTCAGGTAGGGCTAAAGCCTGAAGACGTTACCCAGGTCAGAGAGCTTCAGGTAGGGCTAAAGCCTGAAGACTTTACCCAGGTCAGAGAGCTTCAGGTAGGGCTAAAGCCTGAAGACTTTACCCAGGTCAGAGAGCTTCAGGTAGGGCTAAAGAACCACACATTAGCACCTTTAGTAGGAAAACCTGAGGGTCAGTGGAGTGAAACAGGATCCTATGTCTGATGTAACAATGTTTTTGACCTGCCACGGAATAAATCAACCCATTTCTTTGGAAAGAGAGAGAGAGAGAGAGAGAGAGAGAGAGAGAGAGTATAACAAATGTGTTAGACATTAGCTAAACACTGCAGCTCAGGAATAATCTAAAATGAAATTCCTCGCTTTGATCTTTTTGCAGCTTTGTACACACCCTCGAATTTACAAGAACTCAAGAACAGCGCACACAGCAGGCCAATCGAGAGTGTTGAGAGGGTACAAATGTAGCAAAATTGATCTGTAATGGATCCTTTCTGTCTTTACCCCCTTTTACACCCCCCCCCCCCCCCTTTTACCCCCTTTTACCCCCTTTTCACCCCAATTTTAATATACCAATGTATTCGTCCCCACACATATTTATGTTTGTCACTGCTGTTGTATCCTATACTCACCTGCCAGTGAGGAGCCCTACCGGGAGGACGTGTCACTGCTGTTGTATCCTACTGACTCACCTGCCAGTGAGGAGCCCTACCGGGAGGACGTGTCACTGCTGTTGTATCCTACTGACTCACCTGCCAGTGAGGAGCCCTACCGGGAGGACGTGTCACTGCTGTTGTATCCTATACTCACCTGCCAGTGAGGAGCCCTACCGGGAGGACGTGTCACTGCTGTTGTATCCTATACTCACCTGCCAGTGAGGAGCCCTACCGGGAGGACGTGTCACTGCTGTTGTATCCTACTGACTCACCTGCCAGTGAGGAGCCCTACCGGGAGGACGTGTCACTGCTGTTGTATCCTACTGACTCACCTGCCAGTGAGGAGCCCTACCGGGAGGACGTACTGTTGTATCCTACTGACTCACCTGCCAGTGAGGAGCCCTACCGGGAGGACGTACTGTTGTATCCTACTGACTCACCTGTCACTGCTGTTGTATCCTACTGACTCACCTGTCACTGCTGTTGTATCCTACTGACTCACCTGTCACTGCTGTTGTATCCTACTGACTCACCTGCCAGTGAGGAGTCCTACCGGGAGGACGTACACACTGCTGTTGTATCCTACTGACTCACCTGCCAGTGAGGAGCTCTACCGGGAGGACGTACACTCGTACAACCTTCGTCCTACTCCTCCTGCCCAGCACTCCCCGCTGAAAGGTGACACCCAGCCCGTAGAAGTATTTCAGTCAGGACAACTCAAGAATGGATGGAATATATATTTATTGAATATAAAATGAGCAATATATTTATTATAGTTTGGCGATGAATTGGATCTGCTTTTTAGGTACTGAGATCAAGCGCATCAGTCCCAACCATAGGGACTCCGAATCCCCCGTACCTAACAGCAGATCCAAAACGACAGGTGGTAGCTGGGGTGGAGGAGGGTGAGCAGCAAAGTTTAAGCAGGCAGCAGCGCAGCAGTATCAGTGTGTGCAGCAGCAAGCAAGCAAGCAGATTGAGCGGTGCAAACTTCCAGTTTAAATAGCCGGTATGAAAATGGAAGGAGTGTGTGATTGGATGAAGTGAATCATGTGAATGAACGTGATGCTGAGGCGGCACAATTAACGGCCGGCAGCAACTGCACTTGGTTTCCTGACTGAACTTGCTCTGCGCATGTCTGTGACAGGTCCGACTCACCTCATTACTAACCCTGCAGTGTAGCACTGGTCCGACTGCAGGACCGCTCATTAGCCCGACACCAAACTAATGTGCCGTCCGAATTATGAGCGGATCTCAGTGAGCACTTGCCGCCGGGGCATTGTATGGGATGAGGAGAGTCTGAAAATCGGACATAAAATCAGAATACTACATATTATTGTCACATCACAGGTTTACAAGTGTAAAAATGTGGGTGACATTTTTATATTGTGCAAGTTGGTGTTGGCTATAGTCCACACTCTCGCATCAGACTCTCCTGATTGGATACAATTGTTATCCCCCCCCCCCCCCCCCCCGTTTTTTTTACGGGGAGACTGCTTTTAATTCACACTATCAATGGTTGCCATTAGAATGTGGAGCTACTGTATATACAGTATACAACACTTAGTTTGACCAAACAATATCACTTACACTGATGTTACACTGTGAAGGACTAATTTGCAGCATGCAACACTATCGTATGGATTAGCCTATAGCCTTTGTAAAAGAAAATCCCTCTACATTGCAAAATCTTGTGTTAGTTTAACTTCTTACTTTAACTCTTAAGAATTGAACTAACACTCAGGACTTTGTTAACGTAATTCCCTTGAGGATTAAAGACGGGTTCAACCTTTTTCCCACCACTTATTTGCATGATCTGAACACTATGGATCTGACCTACTTAATGCTGGCTGACCTGTAATGTGAGTAGTGATGATGACATACAAAAGTAGAGCCTTCTTTTTCTACCATTTTGAATGTAAGTTGACCCAGGAGCGTCAACCAGATGCCTTAAATGTCACACCAAATATGTCCTTTCTAAAGATTGTGTGTGTGTGTGTGCGTGCGTGCGTGCGTGCGTGTGTGCGTGCGTGCGTGCGTGCGTGCGTGCGTGCGTGCGTGCGTGCGTTCGTTCGTTCGTGTGTGTGTGTGTTGTGTGTTGTGTGTGTGTGTTTGTGCGTGTGTGTGTGTGAAGTGTTGGAGGAAGTAGTACCGTAAGTATTACGGACTTACCGACTTACCGACCGACCGTCTGACTTACCGCCCGACCCGTCGGACCGACTGTCGGACCCGGTCGGGTCTTTTGGATTTCGCCTTTGCTGAACGCCGCCGAGTAATAGTTCAGTATTAAAATCTTAATCTAAGTATACACTTAATGTACCAAAAGTAAACTGTGGTCAAAACCTTTCAGAAATAGCCCAACACGTCAGTATTGTTGATAGATTATCTTTGAATAGCCAAAGTGTAAAATAAGGCTAAATTGGTTAACATTACATGTTTTCTTGTTTTGTAATAATAATCTAAATCTGCAAAGTATTAAACTAAAGCTGTCAAATATTGGAGTAAAAAGTACAATATTTCACTCTGACGTGGAGTAGTATACATTAAAAAAAATGGACATACGGTATAAGTAATGCCAAAGTACCTCAAAGTTAAAATTAAGTACACAGTACTTGACTCGAGTGAATGCACTTTCCACCACTGCATGTGTGCTGCATTCCCAAGTTGTGTACCTTCAGAATGCTCCAGAACTTCCTCCTCTACACCATAGCTCCTCCTGGCTTTTCCTTATAACCTCTCCTCCCTCCCCCTGCCTTCATCCAGTTCCTCATGAACCCACTCACCCCAGACAGAAAACTGCACAGTTTCTCTCCCTCCCTCCCATGTGTCTTTCACTGTATGGTAAGTAATAGACAGGGTTGACCTAGATGAGCCACCAGGGACTCACATAATGGGCCCCAGCTAACATCTCCTTCCACAAAAAGAACACCAGATACATTCTTCGCTGTTGCATGTTGCGTTTTTTGGGTTCTGTTTGTCTCTTTGTTTGTTTTTGTATTTCCCTGGCTTTGTATGTTCTACATCCAATCTGATATTTGTTTTGTACCTGCTATAGTATAAAACTTTCTCCCAAAAGTACCACCACAAGTTCTGCTGGAAAAACATCGAGGCACCTGAAACCGTGCAAGCCTATAGGACCTCGGCCCAGAAACGAAAAAAGCTGCATGAATGGCAGTATGACAGCCGATTCAGCCAGGGGGCTTCGCTCCAGCTCCTTGAGGAAAACCAGGTGGTTGTCCTCAATACTGCAGTTCAACAAACTGCTGTACTGTAACTATATGTATGCCGCTCCCCCCACACACTCCATATTATTTTCATAGCTTGGTGCAGCAGAGCAATGTGATCCTGGGTTCTGGTGTCAGTACGAGGCGAGGGCAGGGGAGGTGGAGAGGGAAGAAGGAGGGCAGGCAGGCCGGGTAGGGGGCGGGGGTGGGGGTGTTGGTGGGGTGGGGATGGTGAGATTCTTGTGAGCACACAGCTAAGGAATGTGGGTGTGGACTCCTGCCAAAGGCATATGCAATCCTTATGTTCCCCTGAGTGCGAGGAGGCAATACGCGGTTAGCAGGCCGGGGCCATGTCAGGACACAGACACGCTCACACTGTAGTAAGGACGCACACAGGCTGTGGGCTGCTCGACTTCAAACTGTGCAGTTGATTTGCGGACGCAGCCGGGGGTTGCTCTAGTTGAGAGTTCTTGCACGTCTTGGCTTTTCGTCTGAAAGTTTTGTGGAGACTTGATAATATCCTCATTAAACCCCCTTTGCCTCCCAATGTTATTATGCATTACAGATGCTTTGAAGTACCAAAGAGAAAGGGGAAAAAAAGTATTCCACCCCAAAACTGAATTCACATGACACTGATTATCTTTGACAGTCTGCTCAACAGACTCCCAGTGCTAGAACCCTGAATACAGACTCAAGTTTGTGCTATCCTCAAGCATCTATTTCTTCTGTCCTGTTCTATTAGCAAGTCCTGCTGGCTGATTTTCAAAGTGTGTTTGAAGCTTTTACCTCCAATACCACTTATTTAAACACAGAGGTAGTGTAGTTTTGTAAATAGCAATAGGCTACTACATTATAAGGTTTTAATGTAATAGGAAGTCTGTGTCGATTTCCAGGGCCAATTTGTTTCGCCCCTCTTTTGGTCCGGTCTCTTTCAGGCTATGGTCATCTTCTCTGCCCACACTGCCTCTACACGGTTCTCATCCATAAAAATAATAAATTAAAGTGGGTTTTAAGGGAGGAAGGACATAAATCTATACCATAGGAAGCACCGTAGAAGGTAAGTACCATAGGAAGCACCGTAGAAGGTAAGTACCATAGGAAGCACCGTAGAAGACAGGTAAGTACCATAGGAAGCACCATAAAAGACAGGTAAGTACCATAGGAAGCACTATAGAAGGTAAGTACCATAGGAAGCACCGTAGAAGGTAAGTACCATAGGAAGCACTATAGAAGGTAAGTACCATAGGAAGCACCGTAGAAGACAGGTAAGTACCATAGGAAGCACCGTAGAAGGTAAGTACCATAGGAAGCACTGTAGAAGACAGGTAAGTACCATAGGAAACACCATAGAAGGTAAGTACCATAGGAAGCACCGTAGAAGGTAAGTACCATAGGAAGCACTGTAGAAGACAGGTAAGTACCATAGGAAGCACTGTAGAAGACAGGTAAGTACCATAGGAAACACCGTAGAAGGTAAGTACCATAGGAAGCACCGTAGAAGACAGGTAAGTACCATAGGAAGCACTATAGAAGGTAAGTACCATAGGAAGCACCGTAGAAGGTAAGTACCATAGGAAGCACCGTAGAAGACAGGTAAGTACCATAGGAAGCACCGTAGAAGGTAAGTACCATAGGAAGCACCGTAGAAGGTAAGTACCATAGGAAGCACCATAGAAGGTAAGTACCATAGGAAGCACCGTAGAAGGTAAGTACCATAGGAAGCACCATAAAAGACAGGTAAGTACCATAGGAAGCACCGTAGAAGACAGGTAAGTACCATAGGAAGCACTATAGAAGGTAAGTACCATAGGAAGCACCGTAGAAGGTAAGTACCATAGGAAGCACCATAAAAGACAGGTAAGTACCATAGGAAGCACCGTAGAAGACAGGTAAGTACCATAGGAAGCACTGTAGAAGGTAAGTACCATAGGAAGCACCGTAGAAGACAGGTAAGTACCATAGGAAGCACCGTAGAAGGTAAGTACCATAGGAAGCACCGTAGAAGACAGGTAAGTACCATAGGAAGCACCGTAGAAGGTAAGTACCATAGGAAGCACCGTAGAAGGTAAGTACCATAGGAAGCACCGTAGAAGGTAAGTA
The DNA here is from genome assembly GCF_951216825.1 of Electrona antarctica. NCBI lineage: Eukaryota > Metazoa > Chordata > Actinopteri > Myctophiformes > Myctophidae > Electrona > Electrona antarctica. Next base: position 25,071,310 of record NC_136792.1, read on the forward strand.
CCATAGGAAGCACCGTAGAAGGTAAGTACCATAGGAAGCACCGTAGAAGGTAAGTACCATAGGAAGCACCGTAGAAGGTAAGTACCATAGGAAGCACCATAGAAGGTAAGTACCATAGGAAGCACCGTAGAAGGTAAGTACCATAGGAAGCACCATAGAAGGTAAGTACCATAGGAAGCACCGTAGAAGGTAAGTACCATAGGAAGCACCGTAGAAGGTAAGTACCATAGGAAGCACCATAGAAGGTAAGTACCATATGAAGCACCGTAGAAGGTAAGTACCATAGGAAGCACCGTAGAAGGTAAGTACCATAGGAAGCACCATAGAAGGTAAGTACCATAGGAAGCACCGTAGAAGGTAAGTACCATAGGAAGCACCGTAGAAGGTAAGTACCATAGGAAGCACCGTAGAAGGTAAGTACCATAGGAAGCACCGTAGAAGGTAAGTACCATAGGAAGCACCATAAAAGACAGGTAAAGTACCATAGGAAGCACCGTAGAAGGTAAGTACCATAGGAAGCACCGTAGAAGGTAAGTACCATAGGAAGCACCGTAGAAGGTAAGTACCATAGGAAGCACCGTAGAAGGTAAGTACCATAGGAAGCACCGTAGAAGACAGGTAAGTACCATAGGAAGCACTATAGAAGGTAAGTACCATAGGAAGCACCGTAGAAGGTAAGTACCATAGGAAGCACCATAAAAGACAGGTAAGTACCATAGGAAGCACCGTAGAAGACAGGTAAGTACCATAGGAAGCACTGTAGAAGACAGGTAAGTACCATAGGAAACACCGTAGAAGGTAAGTACCATAGGAAGCACCGTAGAAGACAGGTAAGTACCATAGGAAGCACCGTAGAAGGTAAGTACCATAGGAAGCACCGTAGAAGACAGGTAAGTACCATAGGAAGCACCGTAGAAGGTAAGTACCATAGGAAGCACCGTAGAAGACAGGTAAGTACCATAGGAAGCACCGTAGAAGACAGGTAAGTACCATAGGAAGCACCGTAGAAGGTAAGTACCATAGGAAGCACCGTAGAAGGTAAGTACCATAGGAAGCACCGTAGAAGGTAAGTACCATAGGAAGCACCGTAGAAGGTAAGTACCATAGGAAGCACCGTAGAAGGTAAGTACCATAGGAAGCACCGTAGAAGGTAAGTACCATAGGAAGCACCATAGAAGGTAAGTACCATAGGAAGCACCGTAGAAGGTAAGTACCATAGGAAGCACCATAGAAGGTAAGTACCATAGGAAGCACCGTAGAAGGTAAGTACCATAGGAAGCACCGTAGAAGGTAAGTACCATAGGAAGCACCATAGAAGGTAAGTACCATATGAAGCACCGTAGAAGGTAAGTACCATAGGAAGCACCGTAGAAGGTAAGTACCATAGGAAGCACCATAGAAGGTAAGTACCATAGGAAGCACCGTAGAAGGTAAGTACCATAGGAAGCACCGTAGAAGGTAAGTACCATAGGAAGCACCGTAGAAGGTAAGTACCATAGGAAGCACCGTAGAAGGTAAGTACCATAGGAAGCACCATAAAAGACAGGTAAAGTACCATAGGAAGCACCGTAGAAGGTAAGTACCATAGGAAGCACCGTAGAAGGTAAGTACCATAGGAAGCACCGTAGAAGGTAAGTACCATAGGAAGCACCGTAGAAGGTAAGTACCATAGGAAGCACCGTAGAAGGTAAGTACCATAGGAAGCACCATAGAAGGTAAGTACCATATGAAGCACCGTAGAAGGTAAGTACCATAGGAAGCACCGTAGAAGGTAAGTACCATAGGAAGCACCATAGAAGGTAAGTACCATAGGAAGCACCGTAGAAGGTAAGTACCATAGGAAGCACCGTAGAAGGTAAGTACCATAGGAAGCACCGTAGAAGGTAAGTACCATAGGAAGCACCGTAGAAGGTAAGTACCATAGGAAGCACCATAAAAGACAGGTAAAGTACCATAGGAAGCACCGTAGAAGGTAAGTACCATAGGAAGCACCATAAAAGACAGGTAAGTACCATAGGAAGCACCGTAGAAGGTAAGTACCATAGGAAGCACCATAAAAGACAGGTAAGTACCATAGGAAGCACCGTAGAAGACAGGTAAGTACCATAGGAAGCACCGTAGAAGACAGGTAAGTACCATAGGAAGCACTATAGAAGTTAAGTACCATAGGAAGCACCGTAGAAGACAGGTAAGTACCATATGAAGCACCATAGAAGGCAGGTAAGTACAATAGGAAGCACCATAGAAGGTAAGTACTATATGAAGCACCATAGAATGTAAGCACCATATGAAGCACCATAGAAGGTGAGTACCATATGAAGCGCCATAGAAGGTGAGTACCATATGAAGCACCATAAAAGACAGGTAAGTACCATAGGAAGCACCATAAAAGACAGGTAAGTACCATAGGAAGCACCATAAAAGACAGGTAAGTACCATATGAAGCGCCATAGAAGGTGAGTACCATATGAAGCGCCATAGTAGATAGGGAAGCACCATAGGAAGCATGGTACTCTAAATATCCTCAGTGTCCAGGTGTTCCACTGGTGAAGTGCTGTACAAGGTCAGGTTAAAAACCAAGCATACAAAGAACAAGGAAAACAAAATAGCATAACGTAACAACAAAACAAAAGAGGGCATACACAATTTAAGCAGGACATATGCCAAGATGCAAACCAAGACTTAAAGGACCAGTGCTTATACGATCAGACATGAGTTAACGGCCAGGGAGAAGAAATTACTTTTAAGTGAAGATTTGGAAAGCCGCTAAGGAGAGAGCAGACTTAATAATATGTAGGGAAAAACTGTTACGGAGGCTAGGGCTGACCACTGAAAAAGCTCGGTCACCTCTGAACCTGTAGCTAGTTGTGGGCGCAGTCAGGAGCAACTGGTCAGCTGACCTCAGGGCCCTGGCTCGGGTGTATGGGTCTATAGGGGAATGCCTGGCGGGGAATGCCAGAGGCTCTTAATGTGCACATGAGGCTCATAGGGGATTAAAAGATCAGAAATGTAGGCAGGTGCCAGACCCCAATGAGTCTTAAATCTAATCAGTACATCAGTATTTTAATCTATTGTAAATCAACAGGAAGTTGGTCTAAAGAGACTCGAAATTGGCATGACATGATCGCTTCTTGTTGTGGTTAAAAAAATACTTGTATTTTAACCTGTTGGCGTAGGCCAGTAGTTGAGCGGACAGCCTGCTAACCACATGATTCAATGTCCACCAGTTTGAGATTCCGGCCTCGAGACACGTGTTGCGTCACCATAGGTGTCACCTGCGTCACCCTCTCTATCCTCGTTCAACACGTTCACCATCTCTATCCTCGTTCAACACGTTCACCCTCTCTATCCTCGCTCAACACTTTCACCATCTCTATCCTCGTTCAACACGTTCACCCTCTCTATCCTCGCTCAACACTTTCACCATCTCTATCCTCGTTCAACACGTTCACCCTCTCTATCCTCGCTCAACACTTTCACCATCTCTATCCTCGTTCAACACGTTCACCCTCTCTATCCTCGCTCAACACTTTCACCATCTCTATCCTCGTTCAACACGTTCACCATCTCTATCCTCGTTCAACACGTTCACCCTCTCTATCCTCGTTCAACACGTTCACCATCTCTATCCTCGTTCAACACGTTCACCCTCTCTATCCTCGTTCAACACGTTCACCATCTCTATCCTCGCTCAACACGTTCACCATCTCTATCCTCATTCAACACGTTCACCATCTCTATCCTCGTTCAACACGTTCACCCTCTCTATCCTCGCTCAACACGTTCACCATCTCTATCCTCGCTCAACACGTTCACCATCTCTATCCTCGTTCAACACGTTCACCATCTCTATCCTCGTTCAACACGTTCACCATCTCTATCCTCGTTCAACACGTTCACCATCTCTATCCTCGTTCAACACGTTCACCATCTCTATCCTCGTTCAACACTTTCACCATCTCTATCCTCGTTCAACACGTTCACCATCTCTATCCTCGTTCAACACTTTCACCATCTCTATCCTCGTTTCCCACATTTTGTTTTAAATTATTATTATTTCAAAACATTTTCCAAAAACATTCCCAAAATGTTTTATTGAATTAAAAACAAATTCAATTATTTTTTCAGTAATTTCATGAAGAAATAAAAGAATAAAAGAAATCCCATGAATTAGAAAACAAATGTTTAAGAAGTAGTGAAAATAGCCTATCTACAAGGCACGAAGCGAAGTGATGCGTTGTGAGCTTGCAGCTATTTTCACTAGCTTGGATCCTGGGGAGACATCAAATTTCTCTTTTGGGTCTCAAAAATAATCCAAATGTGAAGAGATAAATGCACAGACAGTCAGTTAAGTGGTCCAACTCCGATGGGTGGGCCGCCAAATACTTTTCAAGAGGGCCCTGCACTGACCTACTCCCCCAAGGCAATTAATTAAAACGGTGTAATCGGTTGTATTTAAGGCTGCATTAAGATCAAGGAGATATGTGGAAAAGTGGCCAGTGTCAGCTGCTCAACGGTTATTTCTCTTGAGGTGGTTTTGGATAAAAAGGGGGGTTACCGGGAAAGCATCTGTGTCATTCTAGATTTGAACCACTTTAACTATTATTTTATACTTTGGCTAATCAAATATAGCATACAGATATCCAAGCTCATTTCGCACCTATGCCACCCAAAATGTGGAACGCCCTACCAACAGTCGTTAAGATATGTGAATCCCTTGACTCCTTCAAAACCTACGGACGGCTGCAATGCGAAACTGTCCCCCCCCCCCCACACACGCACACACACCTCTTCCCCTCACTGTTTATGTTTTTTTCCCAGTTTACCTCCTTTTATGATGATTTCCTGTTTTTGGTTATATAGAAGTGTATTATTTGTACTTCTCTTAATGTTCTGATTGAAAATGGTGGAAAATGGTTTGTATTGAGCTGTGCTTGAAATGTACTGTAATTCTGCAAACTGTTAATAAATACTTTTCGCGCCGCACTATGAGCTTGTAGATCTTGCTATTTTTGAAAAATCTTGACCATTTGTGCAAATCTTTGAATATACGGTAAAGCGAACATTTAAATTAAAAACTTTGCGCCTGAGGGGTCCCTGGAACAAGATATTTTGAGATATGGGACCAAGTGCAAATCTTTGAATATACGGTAAAGCGAACATTTAAATTAAAAACTTTGCGCCTGAGGGGTCCCTGGAACAAGATATTTTGAGATATGGGACCAAGTCCAAATACATATAAATTCAGGGGGTCGTTGACATGAAAATGTTTTGAGTACCACTTACTTATAATACTATACAGTTGGGTGCCACCGATATTGTCCCTTATCATTTGACCCATTTAGGCCTGACCTCAATTTTTTTTTAAATCCTTCTAAATCCTCCAGTTTTCTGAAATAAATATTTTCACGATTTTTCAAAAATAGCAGACCTACAAGCTCATAGCGCGCCACTTGGTGGCGCACTATGAGCTTGTAGATCTGCTATTTTTCAATAGCTAAATTATAACATGTTTAAAACACCAAAAGGGGTTCCCGCCCAAAATGGGTTAACTGTCCTTTTGCGCAGATCACGCAAACCTCAGCAAAAAGAAAAGGACAATATCGATGGCCTCCAACTGTAGCAATGTACGTTTCTTTTCGGAAAACTGTTAGGATTTAGAAGACATTAGTGGAATCAGCCGCCTCAGGTCTTAATGGGTTAAATGCTACAATATTTTAACATTGAATTGTCCAGACTAGGCTTTTTAAGAAGCCGTTAATTGGCCAAGAGCAGGCGTACAGTAAAATAAGGTGGCCAATAGTTATTGATGATGTCCAGAATGCTTTCCATAACCTCATAAAACTATTGCAGTCCAGTTGGAACAATGTCCTGCGGAAAAGGAAGAGGGTTTCACGTGTGAAATGGGAACTAATGGGCAAAAGAACAATGTGCCTTGTCTAGTTCAAACAACAGACAGGTCATGCGCAGAATGGATAATCTGATTTCCGATGTTTTGAGTTTTCTTGATGAAATATTGCAGGAAATCTTCCCATTCTTCACACGGTAATCACTGGTTCTTTTGTCCAACGGAACATTCTAATTCAGTGATGCCCAACATGTGGGCTGGGTACTAACTGGTGGACCGGGGGGATGTTGCCAGTGGGCCCCCAAATAATTGGCACTAAGATTGTATTGATTAATATTAATATAAATGGTATTTCTTCTTTAAATCATGACAATATGTTTTCACTGTGATACTGATGAATACAAAGTATTAAAAACCCATTGAGACCTGAGGAGGCTGATTGTAAAAATGTCTTCACATGCATGACAGTTTTCTGAAAGACTTAGGACCCCCAAATTTAGTATTTGGCCTAAGACCCTTATCTCAAAATATTTTTTCCCGGGGACCAGAAGCAAATATTTGCATCATGAACTGTGGTGATTTATTATTGTGTACCTTTATTTTGTAGTATGTCTCTTGGTGTCCTCTGTTGCTGTTTTTACCTGTGTTGTCTCACCTCCCTGTGATTACTAATTCAATTTCAATCGCAATTTGCCTTTGGGGAACGCCAATCCTTGCGTGATCGGTGTTCCCCAAAGGCGAATGATTTCGCTCATTTACTTAAAGAACCACGGTTACTGAAGTAACCTCCAGTTTTCTCCACCTGTGTCCTGTTAGTCTCCCAGCCAATCCCTCGTCACCTGTGTATGGTTATCCCTGTCTACCTCTAACCCTCCGTTCCTTTTGTTCCCTGGCTAGATTAGAGATGTTGTTATGGTGTTCTGTAGTAGAGTTTTCAGTCCTGTGTGTATGAAGTTATCCTGGGTGAATAAATCCCTCTGCATTCGACTGCTCCATGCCTCTGACTAGTCTGTTCTGCATTCTAGGTCACCTGGTCCTATACATCTGAGTCTCACCACAACAATTTGAGTGTAAAATGTTCACTTTAAAAATATTAAAAAATTTGCAGCAAATTTTCAAGATTTTTCTAAAATAGCACATCTACGAGCTCCTGCCTGCATCTTCGCTTGTTTGCTGTGACTCTGCATTTGGGTTCAACTCGCTCCACAGCAACTGATTGGCTGCAGTGTTAATAATGATTATAGATTATAATGAATTGTTTGATTGATTGATTGAAATATTTATTAACAGTTTGCAGAATTACAGTACATTTCAAGCACAAACTCAATACAAAGACTGTTAACTGTGAGTGGACGACCCAATTAAGCATTACACTTGTTTACAAGAGGGTCCACCTTTTTCAATTCATCAAAACATTTAGAGACGT
>NC_136792.1:25083583-25116083 GCF_951216825.1 Electrona antarctica
GAAGTAACGGTTTTATATATATTGTACAAATTACATTTTTAGTAATTAACACAATGGTTGAAAGAGTTGTAAATGTTTATTTGTATTTATTGACACTGAAGTTGCATTGGTATGTCTGTCACCTGTCTCCCCTCTGCAGTGCTGGCACTCCTCTCTAGATTGGAGGGTGCCAAGTACTGTTGAGTAGGAGGGGTGTTTGTTCCTGTCTGTATTATGTTTGGTTTTATTTATGTTAGGTTCTCTAAATGAATTGGACCTGTGAAATAGTTGAGTGTTTGTATATCTAGTATTCCTTTAATGTATATAGTAATGTGGAAGGATTACTCATAGGCTTAGTTAGCCGTGTGGCGAGTTAACTAATGACCACTTACTTAATTAGAGGATGGTTTGCCCCACCTGTTTAAGAGCAGGATTGCTGCAGGTGGAGGCAGTTCAGTCTCACTTGAGGCTAGGTAAGAGACAACAGGGGAGAACTGCCAGCCAGGGAAAAGCCTGTACCAGTTCCTGCTTGTCTCTTGATTGTATATAGTTTTTCAAGTGTTTGTTTTGTTTTATTGGAATGTTGTTTTGGCCAGTATTATTTATTTCTTGTACTTTGTCGCTGACTCGCACTGCACTTTCAAGGTAAATAAAAAGTACTTGTGGACCTGTCTACTCCCTGGAGCCTCTGCCCAATGGCCAGCATTATCACAATCACTAACCTTGTGAAATGTAGTTACATACATATTTGGGTGGCTTAACCCTAATACTAAATTAAACTGAATACATTCTTTACATTGTGTTGTAAATACTGTGGCTGGTGTACTGCATTAAATGTTTTTGTCATAAACTACTTGGTGTTTGTTCAACACCTGGCAGCAGGTAGGTTTTTCCCACCATAGACATTGATGTTCTTTTTACTGGTTGGTTTTCACAACCAAGTGTCACTGTTGCGCAGCCTAACACGCACGCACACACGTGTTTATTGTCATGATTTGTCACAACTCCAGTTGGCTTTTTTTTTCTTTCTTTTTTTCGTGGCGTAAACGTCTTTAAATAAATATTTTTTGAAGGAAAATGAGGAAAATGAACAGGGAATTATTTTCCGGGTCTGGAAAGGGGGGCGGGACTGTGACGCACTATTGACTGGCTTCCAAAACACTCTAACTCAAAATGAAATAATAAAGAAAATAATGCCTGCAGACAAAATCAACATAAAAATGAATCAACATAAAACCAGCTATAATGAAAATGAAATCAGCTGTCTGTCAGTATGACAGACACATTTCAGTGCCCGTCCCAGGGACATTACAACGCGTCACGCTGCGACGTGTTGTGAGCTTGTAGATCTGCTATTTTCAGCATGCAACCAATCATAAAATGACTTTTCTTTTATTTCTTCTGGATCTCTTCTCCAAATAATCCATTTATTAATAGTCTAGTTTTTATTTGTTAACAAAATTGTCAATATATTTAGTTATCATAGCTTAGATTCTATTTAGTTTTCCTCAATGAAAAAAGGTAATCGACAAACATTTTCCGGCATAGTTTTAGTTGACAAAATCAACTCTAGTCCACACAGTTCATCCATCCAGCTAGCTACCTAGCTTTTCCTGCACGCTGTCCAGATGTTGCCAAGTAACAGAAAGGTGCCATAAAGGTTACAGTGGACTGTTAAAGCTAATAAGGCTGAGAAATGATTCTGCTATTGAAAGGCCATATCTTCTTAAGAGTTGGATAGCCACTTTAGTGCCCTGTTCAGAAATTCTGCAGAGTGCAGTGTCCACAATAGATTTAGAGGAAAATGAAGTGAAATACCATTCTCTCTTTTATTTGCTGGCTTTTACATTTTACACGCATAACCACATTGGTGTAAAAAAGGGGGAGAATATTGCTTTTTACTAGGCTGTATTTGCAGAGCCAAGGTCTCCATTTGGCCGTTATCGGCTGCTTGTATGCTTGCTTTATCTAGCATTACCCTGCAGTGGTGGAAAGAAATTCACTCAAGTACTTAAATACAATTTTGAAGAACTTGAACTTTTCTTGAGTATGATACTTCTACTCCATCTCAGAGGCAATATTGTATATTGTACTATATTGTCTATATTGTACTCTGCATTATTTGAGTAGTTGCAACTACGTAGTTACTTTGTACATTAGATTATTAACACATAATGACCAATTTCCACTTAGGCCCTATTTAAAAATAGCCAAAGAGATTTGGTAGACGGAACAAAAGCAATCCCTATCAATTTATTTACGAATAGAGGGTATATCGTCTCTGTTGGGAGGAAACAGCTAATTTTGATTTAGTTTTTGTCATAGTCTTTGTTTTGACCAAAAAATCATTTAGCTTTTGTCACATTTTTATCATCTGAAAAGTTTTAGTTTTAGTCTAGTTTTAGTCGACTGAATATAAGATTTTAATAGACTAAATCTACAGTTGATTTTGGCAACAAAAATGTATTTTGGCAGGCCTTGATGGCATCATAATGGCTGATTTTACACTTGGTTGCATGCTGAAAATTGCCGACCTACAATAAATACCAGATCCTACTTTTAATACTTTTACGTGACACTGTAGTATAAGATCAGGTGGGGCGCCAAATATGCCTTTGACGACGTTTTTCCCAATGGCTTTCACTGCCAAAGACGACTTTGATGACATTTAGGTTCTTATTGAATTATGAAAGTTCACGTTATAATTAATCACAGCTCCCGTTGTTGTCGATCGCCTCGGAAGTGTTTACATCAAGCTACTTCAGCTACATCCGGGATAGCCAACAAACTGGCGAGATGTATGGAAAACCGGGGTGACTTTAAGCAACAATGGAGGGCTCGTCTGTGAACGACGTAGAGAGAGAGAGAGAGAGAGATCTGTCACTTTTTGCACTTTTGTAAGTAAAAGCTATTTTTTGCATCCACAGAGTCTCAGTTTTCATCCTTACCTGGCCTCTCGTCGCCCCAGTTTACAGCCCTGTAGTAAGCCTTGAGTTTAGAATGCCAACCTCCTGCGTTCTTACTATTAGCATTACAAACAGGCCTGCAAGACTTTTCCCTGGCCTGGCCTGAAATACATTTCCAGGCTACTACTACAGTAACTTGGCTGGATGATAACGGCGAGAAAAAAATTGTTGCTCTGCATCGTCATCCTGTTATGAAATTGGTCCACTTTGAGGCATGACAAAACGGTAGGCCTACTATGGGAGAGTGAGAGAGAGAGAGATGTGAAACAGATGTGTAGACCAACTGTTGGTTAGGTTGAGAACAGGCAGTCTGGGGATGTGAGCCATGTCCTCAGCTGACCTCTGCGCTGATAAGGCACCCAGCGTGGCTACACACATGTACGTACAGTACTACGCATAGCACGTATTCAGTATTATTCATGCACACACACGCGCACGCACGCACGCACGCACGCACGCACGCACGCACGCACGCACGCACGCACACACACACACACACACACACACACACACAGGCTACTATAATTATTCCCTTTAGGCTATAACCCCAACCAACTGACTCTAAAATAGTCTCTTAACAAAATGAATTTCTTCATTATCCAGGATAATGCCTTTGCACATCTGGTTCTTCTCACAGCGATATTTATGCACGCACGCACGCATACACACAGAGAACTTTTTCTTTCACACACTCTTTCATCCCTCTTTCTCTCTCTGTCCTTTCCTCACTCTTTTAATATTTGGAGTTTCTGACGACGCTGGGCTGTCTCGACTGCTCTCTCTCTCCCTGTAATTTATGAATCACTGGAACCAATGAAAGCACTGGCTTTAACTTCCAGGTCAATCGCATTCCACATCAGTCATCTCTCCCTGAGCTCTTTGTACTGTCACGCTCGCCTTGTGGAGGGGAATCCTCCTCAACTTGTTTTGACACTGTTTTGATCACTACCGTCGCAGCAATGGATCTATAGTCTATACTCCCTATAACCTCCTGGGTTCTCTGTATGATGTAAGAAATCTCCCGAAATGGAACTTGACAGTGCAGTGTCTGTGTCAATGTTTGCCCCGGAGACCAAAGCACACTGCAGCCGCTGTTTCCTGGCACCTCAGATGTATTGTTTTTTCTTTATCTGACTGACAGGAGCTCCAGGAGGAGGAGATATGAAACGGCATTTTGGAGCGTTTGCAGAATCCAAACAAACTTCTACTATATATGCTGCCACCAAAATGTGGACCGAGCATTAATCTTATACTCTCACCTATGGTCATGAAGTGTGGGTCATGACCGAAAGAATAAGGTCGCTAATACAAGCGGCCGAAATGAGTTTTCATCGACGGGTGGCTGGCATCACCCTTAGAGATATGGTGCGAAGTTCAGTCACATGTAGACTCGAAATAGAGTCGCTGCTTCTTCGCCTGGAAAGGAGCCAGCTTAGGTGGTTCAGGCATCTGGTTAGGATGCCTCTCGAGCATCTCCCTAGGGAGGTCCTCGAAGCACGTCCCTCTGGAGACACCCAGGCAGACCAAGGATGAGATGGAGGGATGACATCGACTCACTGTCCTCGTATCACCTCAGGGTCCCCCAGGAGGCAGTTACTAATGTTGCTCTGGAGAGGGAAATCTGGAGCTCTCTGGTGGAGCTGTTGCCCCCGCGACTAGACTATGCGGTTGAAGATGGATGGATGGACTTCCACAATATACACTAGGTAGGCATACAGGAGAGAAAAATACCGTTCTCCACAACTCATGGTGCTTCACATTTAAAAACAATAGAAACATTTAAAAAAGAGGCAAAGCCGTTTAAAAACATTAAAACGTAGAGAGAGCAGACAACATTGGCAGGAGAAAGCAGGGGTTCTGACCATGCGGTCAATGGTGGTGCTGACAGCTTTAATAATTATTTTGTTGATCCTTTGCCTTGAAAAAACCCTCATATCTTTTTTTTTATGATAATAGTCTATTTCCGTCTTGGTTGGCGGATGTTTAGACTGTTTACAGACATCCCAAGTAGCCAATCACATCCCGATCCGGCCGCAAAGCAAAATCCATCCGCAAACGTGATTGGCCACCTGGGATGTTTAAATTTGTTTTGCCTATGCCACCAATAGTCACCTTGCTGTATTATTAGCCTACCTGATTGTCACCAGGGGGCTGTCAATATAGCCTATATAATGTTGCACATTATATAACTAGAGTGGTACCCGTGTTGTGATATCAGAACAGGCCAGATCCAAATATAGGGGTGATCGGGTAGGTCCAGAGCCCGGGCAGAGGCTTTTGTGCTGGTTCTGGACAACCGGAAATCCATGCCCCACCCAGTTATTATGTATGTGTCCGTTATTCCCATATGGAGTTCTTTTTCAAGCATACCAAATGAGGCTTTTGTGCTGGTTCTGGACAACCGGAAGTGCAGAGTACCGTTCCATGCACCCATCTGTCTGTATCCCTTTTATGCCCATATATGGAGATGTCCGTACTGTATGTGTCTCTCTGTGTCCCTTTATTCCTATATACTGTATATACCCGCCACCCCTGGTTTGGGGGAAGGAATTGTTGGACGACCTGGTCCTGGACTGATGTGTGTGTACAGTGTTCTGACATGAGGAGCCAGATACATATCCAGCAGAAGGTTGTGCTTCATCTCATCCAGTAGTTTGAGACAAGAGGCGTACTTGGATTCGTAGAACGTAAAGATGATGTCACGGACCTAACTCTAAAAATAACTTAAAGACGCTGCTGGAAATGACATTTTGTGCTTCCCCCTAAGCTCTTGAACCTCCTACCAGATGGTAGGAGGTCATAGAGATGGTGGGAAGGGTGGGAGGGGTCAGTTATTATGCTCATGGCCTTCTTAGGTTAATAAAGTATTAAATCAATCAATCAATCAATCAATCAATCAATCAATCAATCAATCAATCAATCAATCAATCAATCAATCATCATAGTTCTATAGGCAGCTTTCCTAGTAGTTTAAAGTGGGAAATTTGTCTTTTTTATTGGCCTAAAATATTGTAACATCCTGGCAGGAAAACATTTCAAACTTTCCTTTTGCTTTAAGTAGCATGTGACATGCATGTCAAACTAGGTTTTTTTTCCCCATGATACTGAATGCATTCCAAGCATTCGTTTTGCACAAAAAACACTCCTTGGGCTAAAAGCAGCCATAGCCACTTGCCCAAATGTGCCCAAAATGTGCTGACCTCATCACATTTGTCATGACGTCTATGGCCATTTTTAGCCCAAGGAGTGCATTTTGTGCAAAACTATTGCTTGGAATGGATTCAGAATCATGAAAACCCCCTAGTTTGACATGTCACATGTTACTTAAAGTATGAAAGTATGAAATTTGGAAAACTCTATGGTGTACGTGGTATACAAAAATGGCCATAACTTTCTTTCGCGATGTTTCCGGCAGAGCAGGCTTCTCATTCTGTGGACCTTAATGACCAAGTGAATAGAAATAAATCACACCCGTGTGAACTGAGTGGTGCAAGGTCTTATATAGCCTGATCGGCTGTGGTCTGACGTAATGTCAGTGACCATGGTAACCATGCTCACCTGTGCACGGACACGTACACAGGTACACAAACATAGATACAGACAAAGCTGGTTGTTGGAGTGGTTTACACCACTCAAAAACACAAATAAAAAGTATGTCATGACATCACAGGTTGATTGAAGCTTTTGGGCTTGTGGCTCCCCGTCAAAAGTGAAATAATTGTCTTTTTGAGTGGTGTAAACCACTCCTACGACTGGCTTTGTTAGTTTACGTGTCTGTCTGTCTGTCTGTGCTCAAAAAATGAGCATGGATGCTACGGTCACCCAGTTCACCCGGGTGTGATTTCATTACGTCAGACATTACGTCAGACCACAGATCCTGTTATTTCATTACGTCAGACATTACGTCAGACCACAGCTGATCAGTCTATATAAGACCTTACACCACTCAGTTCACACGGGTGTGATTTTTTTAATTTAATGGAGTGAAAGTCAATTAAGTGTCCAAAACAATTAAAAAACAAGCAAAGTATACAAATGCTCAAAAAGATTTACTCGTACACATACAGTATTCAAGTAACTTTCTGTAGCCTACACCACTGACTAGGTACGCCTGCGGTCTCCAAGGCTACTGACTAGGCAATGCTCAGCGCCAGAATGGGGTCTATTATTTCCCAGCCAGGCAGCCACTATACAGGCAGCGGTAACTCCTGTGTTTGTGTCATTCAAGGCTCCCACACCATGCTCCGAGGACTCTATTTATGGCCACTCACTCACTCTCTCAGCCTGGCAACGGCTCGCCCACAGCCATATTCCATGATTTATATGAAAAATGCCCCTCTCCACCCAAGTTGGGTTTTGCGGTGAGCTGAGACTGGCACGCGATTCGTGGCATTTCCTCTTCGCCATCAGCATAATAGTGAGGGAGAAGAGGCACAAACACGCTCACGCTCTCAACAAAGAAGCCAGGATCTTCCTGGAAAAACATTGGCCTGCTTGATCCATCTCAGCACCAGAGTTTTGATGTTATGATTCGAGAAAGACATAAAGGAGAGAGGTCCGCACAGTGGCAGAGAGCAGAGAAACAACACTTCATGCAAGTGGAAACTTACTTAGGCTGCCCGCGTTAAATGTTGCATAATTTAACACTATATGCGTTTAGGTTTTAACCACTAAAGCCCTATATTATACTTCAAACATTTTTTTTATTTTTCGAATAGCCTAAGACAAGTATAATACTTGTAATACTATTTGAAAAATCATGTTTTTTCTCTTTTTTTGGCTGAATCAGTCAGACCAGAATCTGGGATCAAATATATCCCCACTGGCAATAAAAATAAATGACCAGAGGAGAGTTATTTTGTCTGACTTTTAACAGTGTCTGATGATGCTGGTTCTTTATAGTAAAATAAATCAATGGTAATAGTGCATTTAATACAGTGCCTTTATCCAAAGCGCTTTAGAATGGAATACATTCACACCAATGGCGGAGGAAACCATGCAAGGCACATGCCTGCTCACCAGGATCAATTAGGGGTTAGGTGTCTTCTTGCTCAAGGACAATAACCCATGGGGAGCCAGTGATCTACTTGTAGGCCGTGAGCCAGGACCCCAAATCTGGGGTCATCGGTACCATTGGGCCGACTAAGCCTCATAGTGATTTTTGGGAAGGTATACATGTCTAGAATTAGAAAATATGTGATAGAATTGCAGTGGTGGTAGCTTTCTGTGTGTTATCACTCCGTTTATAACCACATGCCAAAACACAATTTTCAAAATCCGAATGAAGTATTCTACTTCAAACTGATGGTTCTCTCTCATTATTGATAATTTATCTTTGAAGAATGGTTGGGATACAGCTCAGACAATATATTTCTCTGAAAAGAGAGACAACATGAGACGTACTTCTGTTTTCATGAAAGATGTAGCACAAAGGTTCCTAACATAAATTTTAAGGAAATGTTTTATGAAATTCAATAAACTAAATTCTAAGGAAATGTTTTATGAAATTCAATAACCTAAATATAGTGCAAGTGTACAGTGTAAGTAATGCATAAGATAACTTTCCGTTCACCAATACATACAGTACCTTAATAATATTACCTTTTAGTCTTCTATCTGTTCAATACTAAACCTAATAATGTTGTTTTTTGTTTGTTTTGATTTGTATTTGGGGACATAGAACAATTTTAGCTTGGTTGCCCAAACTGGCAATTTGCATAATCCAAAAAGGCCACTGAGCAGCGAGCAGCTCATTGCATTTTCATACTGTATGTATAGAACTAGAATTTCACGGGCCTTCGGCCAGCTCATCCTAGCTTGCACACGTCGCCAAGGGGGGCATACTCATGCTGTACTCTTCTGTACTGTACTGTACTCTACTGTACTGCTCTACTGTACTCTACTGTACTCTACTGATCTGCTCTACTGTACTCTACTGTACTGTGCTCCTCTGTACTGTACTGTACTGTACTGCACTCTACTGTATGGTACTCTACTCTACTGTACTGTACTGTACTGTACTGTACTGTACTGTACTGTACTGTACTGTACTGTACTGTACTGTACTGTACTGTACTGTACTGTACTGTACTGTACTGTAAGCGAGTTGCAGTGGTTTCTTTGTAAGGATTTCACTGCGCAAAGAGTGTAGAGTGTCGGTGTGTATAACACCGGAGGAACGCTCCCGAAAAGGGTTAATGCCACTTTTATGTTGTATAAGTAAGATGCATTCCTGGCCCCAGCCCTTCTCTCTGTTTTTACTCAACACCGCTCAACATTATTTCAGCTCCGGTGGTCACCTCACCACCGGAGTGGTGGTCACCCCACCACTGGAAATCCAGACTATGAATGAGCCTTAACACACTATGATAATATTTATCTTTTGCAACTACATTCAATATCTGTAAGCTTCAACTCATAATCAGGATCATAAAATCAACCCACCACATGGCCCTAGCCCTCCTGACTAGCAACATTATCTTTCCCAAATCCTGGTCTACCTCATCGTTAAAATCCTCTTTATCAACATTTCTCATTTGTAGCTTGAACATTTCATCAGGTGTCAGATCACCCTTAGCAAAATGTGTATGTCTCAGCCAAATTAACTTTCAAGTTGAGCTTGGTGGTCTGCCACATTCCACTTGGATATGAGGTTGCACAGGACTGTCCCATTCTAATGCTCTGTACTTTATACTATAGGTCCACCCGATACACCCCAATACACCAACAAGACAAGCACATCAGTTTATTCACTGAGCATGCGTATCACCCTGCATCAGGGACATAATGATGCCTGCCTCATCATGACCAAATGCAGTATCCATCATCATCATCATTACAAGGACCACGGCAGTGCTTCTTTCCTCTATTCAACAATAGAACATCACTTTGGGTTTGCTATGGACACCATCTTGGATTTGGCAATACATAATTACCTGATGATAATTTCACTTTCACTGATTCAGCCACATTCCTTTAGCCCTAAAACCCCAAATAATGATTAATTAGTACTAGTTTTATAAAGCCATTTTAAGCTCCTGGCAGCCATATTGGATTCCATCTCGAAAAAGGCACCTTTCCTGAACATATGTGTAACATAATGTATATATTCCTAGATTTTCAGTATATTCTTAAGCATGCCTAGAGGTACCAGAACCAATTGGAAAAACCTTTTCTATCATTTTTTTGGCGGTGTATTACTATATGTTTTTCATATTGACCCATGTCATTTTCGCCTAGTGTTATAAAATAAAATGCATGATAGCACTGATAAAGCTACCACTGGTGCAATGCTATCACATATTTTCTAACTCTAGACATGTATACCTTCAAAAAAATCACTATGAGCCTTAGTCGGCCCGATGGTACCGACCAACTCCCCTGGCTCACGGTCTATTGGGAACCTCACGATTCCCAAGTGGCTGTTTTACCTCCTGAGCCACTGCTGCCGCAATATAATGACATGTCCAAAATAGGGACGCCAAGCCCAGGGTTCATGTGGTTAAATGTGTAAAAGATCAATCCTATGGTTTACTTTGTGTTAGACGTATACGTACTGTGGGATTCTGCCCTAACTACGTATTGAGTTTTGAGTGGTGCTAGCCACTCCTATAGACAGCAATGTGTGTCCCTATGTGTACGTGTCCACGTGTCCGTCCAAGCACGGAAATAGCGTTTGTTGACCACCAAGTGTCACTGTTGCGCCACACACACACACACACACACACACACACACACACACACACACACACACACACACACACACACACACACACACACACACACAGGCCAGGGAGGAGAGATTGTACAGTACAGTACAGTACAGTACAGTACAGTACAGTACAGTACAGTACAGTACAGTACAGTACAGTACAGTACAGTACAGTACAGTACAGTACAGTACAGTACCACTGAGTTCAGACGGCTCTGAATCGGTGTGAAACTTGGCATGCAGCATCTCCGCGTCACTATAGGTAACGGTCGGCTCGGCTGTGGTCCGTCAAGGAAATGATTCCCCCGTCGTCCACCGCCATGATAACTGCATTCTTAAACCGCTATAACTATTTTCTTTTCATTTCACAGATTGAGGTGTTTGATCAGAACGGCGATGTTAGTGGCTCATTACTAAATTGTTGCTACCTCGCGGTTACAATATTAACGCTTCGGATGACTTATAAAAACATGTCTATAGAGATGTGTACCGATTTGCAGGAGTTTTGTACAGAATCTGAAGGAGTAGGCTAATATAAAAAAAATGGTTTTAAGAAGTGGTTAATGTATGTTTTGTAATAATAATCAAAATCTATAAAGTAACAAGTAAAGTTTTCAAATAATTGTAGTGGATTAAAAGTACAAAATCTGCCTCTTATATGTAGTGGAGTAGAAGTACTGAAAATTAGAAATACTCCAGTAAAGATTCCTCAAAAGTGTACTTATTAAGTATACAATACTTGAATAAATGTACTTAGTTACTTTACACCACTGCTTGTTTCCTGTCTCTCTCCGCTGTGCTATCAAAACCATACCATCATCGGATCCCATTCTTGTTCAAATATTGTTTAGATAGATATTTGCACATTCAAGTAGAGAGGCAACAATATGCAACATAGACCTCGTGGTCACAGGTGACGAATTGAGCCATCAGGGTGTGCCAAGTAGTTTGTTTGTTGTTGTTGTTGTATATAGGTCTAGGTTTTTACCGTAGTCCTTATTACAGTCAGTATATCAAATGGATAGAAACACTGAACAGCAGTTTGCTATCCCTTGCCATAATTCATGAATTTTAAAGAGGCAGCTGTCAGGAAAAGGCATCCTATTGGATCGACAGGGTCATTCACAGGGTGATGAAATTATTCATGAACAGCAATTACGTATTCTGTGTCCTTTTTCACACACACGTGATGTAATGCGTACTACCGTATGTTTGTTTACCATTTATCCAGGAACATGTCACCTGAGCCCTAACTGGCCTAGTACTCTATACAGAGAACATGCACGTGCTGTGTGTGTGTGTGTGTGTGTGTGTGTGTGTGTGTGTGTGTGTGTGCGTGTGCGTGTGCGTGTGCATGCGCGTGCGTGTGCGTGCGCGTGCGTGTGCGTGTGCGTGTGCGTGTGCGTGTGTGTGTGCGTAACTGTAACAGGACATTTGAAAACAACACCACCAACAACACTTACACTGACCATGGCGGGTAAACACATTGGCACATAGTAATGTTTGGAATGAATGAATGGCAAGGGCAGTTTGACATGATACTGACCATGATATACTGGCCATGATACTGACATGATACTGACCATGATACTGACCATGATACTGACATGATACTGACCATGATATACTGGCCATGATACTGACATGATACTGACCATGATACTGACCATGACACTGACCATAATACTGACATGATTATGGCATGATACTGACCACATGATATACTGGCCATGATACTGACCATGATACTGACATGATACAGACCATGATACTGACATGATACTGACATGATACTGACCATGATACTGACATGATACTGACATGATACTGACTTGATACTGACCATGATACTGACATGATACTGACCAAAATGTGTTTTGCAAAAATCCACCTGCTGGTGGCACTATAACAGGCCAATGTGAAAAGGGTGGGATTTATTCTTCGGCCTAGTCAGGGCCAAATTATCAATTGGGCCGGTGGGGTCGAGGCCCAGGGGCCCTTGGCTCTCCGGGGTCTTTCGGGGAAACTGGACTGCACGGTACTGACAAGGGCTCCTGGGGCCCTTCATTGGCCATTTATTGTGTTAAATTTAGGTCAAAATTAAAAAGATGATTAAAAAAAGAAGAAAAAGCAGCGTGCTCTATGGGGCCAGGGGCCCTAGTGGGGGTTAATCCATCCCTGGGCCTAGTAGGAATGTGCGTGCAAAATTTCACATAAATTGCACACTGTGTTCATGATTTGAGACATTTTGTTCAATATGGGCCTTACATGGTTTCCGCCGCCATCGGTGACTGAATGTGTGGGTGAATTGATGCACAATCTATGTAAAGCGCCTTGGATAAAGGCGCTATATAAATGCACCATTTGCCATTTATGGGCCAATCCTGCAAACTTTGGAAGCCAATGTTAGCCAATTAGGATGGAATTTAAAATATCAGACGGATCCATTCTTGATCACATACTATGTACCAATTTGGAGGATTTTTGGATAGAAAAATTCTGAAAACTGAACTAAAAAAATTGTTCTACAAAACTCGTCCTCCTGGTAGCGCTAAAGGTTTTCCCTTGGCCTCTAGGGAGTGTGCATGCATAGTTTCATGCAGATCGGTGCAGTATATAGGTAAAAATGTGAATTGGCCTGCGCCACCATGAGGCTGATTTGAAAATTCTCAAGTGGCATTTCATCATCAGACTAGTGGGAATGTGCATGCAAAATTTTACATAAATTGCTTTTATGATTTGAGGCATTTTGTTCAAAACGGACCAATCCTGCAAACTTTGGAAGCCAATCTTAGCCAATCGGGATGGAATATGGAAAATCTGACAGATCCGTGTTGATCACATGACTACAGAAATAGCACGTACTGATTTGCGTGATGTATGAATAAAATCGGTAGGAGTAATCTAAAAAAGAATCAGCCTCATGGTGGCGCTATAACAGTCCGTTCTGGAAAATTTGGGGCAGAGGTTCGGAGTGTATGTGGACAGTTTCACAGTGACTGGGCCAACGGTGCCGGAGATTAGCTGGTAACAGATGGAAGGACGGACAGATGGACGGACAGATGGACAGACAGGGGCGAAAACATAATTATTCTCTGCAGAGACAATCAGGCATTAGTAATAATGTAATTTGACCTCAATCTAATTGCAAAAAAACCAAACTCAGCTAATTTTGCATCTTCAATATATCCTGAATAACAGAAAAAAGGTTGCCTGGAATTGTCTGAGGGGAAAGTGTTGAAAATGGCCTGTACAGTATGGCCACCATTGACATCCTATTATAAGGCAATATTTTCTAAATTTCCTTATGCTTTAAGTAGCATGTGACATATCAAACTAGGGGGTTTTCATGATGCTGAAGCCATTCCAAGCACTAGTTTTGCACAAAAACACTAATTGGGGTAGATTTTGCCATAGCAACTTGCTCAAATGTGATGATGTCAGCACATTTGAGCCTTTTTGACTATCGCCTTTTTGACTATCGCCTTTTTCACTATCGACTTTTTGACTATCGACTTTTTGACTATCGACTTTTTGACTTATCGCCCTTTTGACTATCGCCTTTTTGACTATCGCCTTTTTGACTATGACTATCGCCTTTTTGACTATCGCCTTTTTGACTATCGCCTTTTTGACTATCGCCTTTTTGACTATCGACTCTTTGACTATCGACTCTGACTATCGACTCTGACTATCGACTCTGTCTATCGACTCTGACTATCGACTCTGACTATCGACTCTTTGACTATCGACTCTTTGACTATCGACTCTTTGTAGCCTGAGCCCAGCTCTAAAAGTATTGTTTACAATTACAATTACACTTACATTAAGCAATAACAAAAAGCATGGCAATACATCACATACAGAAAAAGTAGTTATCATGAAACATGCGTAAGCTAAGAACGTAACAGTGAGGTATCTAAATAATGAAACTATAAACTATACATATAGGCTACTATACTATACTATACTATACTATACTATACTATACTATACTATACTATACTATACTATACATAAAGTGCTATGACTACATAAAATGCAATTCTCGTGCTGTCTACGTAACATGCTATAAGTCTGTACAAAATGCATTGTTTTTGTGAGGACCAGGTCTATTTCTCATAACATTGTACTATACTTCTATGTTCTATATAGTAATACACACGCACGCACGCACGCACGCACGCACGCACGCACGCACGCACGCACGCACGCACGCTGCGCACGCACGCACGCACGCACGCACACACACACACACACACACACACACACACACATACACATACACATACACACACACCGCACATGGTTCTCTGATGTCTGCTTCTCAGACATGATCTTGTTGAGCGGTCTTTTGAGCGGAGGCCACATGAATTGAACATGTCTCCTCTTATCATAACAGGTCATCAGCTCAACAATGGAGTCAGACAGCGTCCCACACAGAGGGCCTCCGTCCTGCTTGGTGTCTAGTGTTGTTATGGAGGTCACTGATCTGTGACTGATCTCCAGGGCTGTGATATCGATTATTGTCCTTGCGATTATTCTATCACATGTTTTCTCAAAGTGGGGAGCCCTAGGGTGCCATGCTACAAAAGTCCAGGGGTGCACCAGTGCCTCCCGCCAAAGACTGGAACAATTTAATATTCACCCACCACGGGACTCAGGTATACCTTTGCAACCACTATATTAATAATGGCAAGCCAAAAAAATGAACTAACCTGTTAAAAGTGGTTAAAATGCCCTAATGGAAAATGGATGTATACGTTTTCCTATAGTGACATCTTCGGGGGAAAGATTTACAAATTTACGTACCATATATAAAATGTAAGGTGCTATAAAGTAACAATAATAATTCAGGGGTGCCGTGGATGTAAAAGTTATTTAAAGGGGTGACCTGAGCCAAAAAATAATAATTAAAATCTCTGTTCTATCGATTACTCTTTTCAATTAATCGAATAATCAAGAAGTGTGTCTTGCAGTAATAGTGTCATATGGGGCTTCCCTGTCTTTGCTTATTTAACTCAGTGTAAGAATTTATTTCCATTCATGCACTTTCTGAGTTACAAACCCATTGATTTGCTTCCCAACTATCAATTATTTAGCTTGGGGCCCCCAGGTTGATCAACAGTACTGTATACACACACCAAAAGAAAGAAAGGGTCCGTTTGGTTCTATTCGTACACTCACAGATGCCGGAAAAGGGTTCCATTTGGATGTTCGCTGGGGTAGTCCTCGGGCCTTGCGTGGAGGACCAGTGGGGGGTTGATCAATAACCTTGCCTGCAGCGTATGGGGAGGTGTGTGTGTGTGTGTGTGTGTGTGTGTGTGTGTGTGTGTGTGTGTGTGTGTGTGTGTGTGTGTGTGTGTGTGTGTGTGTGTGTGTGTGTGTGTGTGTGTGTGTGTGTGTGTGTGTGTGTGTAATGTGTGGGACAGGCCGGGGCATAGCGCCAGGGAATTAGAGAGACGAGGCAGCGGGAGACATTTTAATTTGTGCTGCCATGTGCAAAGGCATGCACCTCCATCCCGGGCCGGGTTCCTGTGATTAGGGAGCCCGGCGTAATTCTTAGAAGGGAAGGCAGGAGAAGGAAAGAACAGAACACAGGGGCTGCATTCTGTATTCAGGATTCAGGATTGTGTGCACATCTCTAGGGTGCGTTCAGACTTGGATGGTTAGAGCGCTGCGATTACATACAAAGTCAATGCAAAGACGAGAATTGCACGAACGGGCGCGGCACAACCTGGCGCTGCACAAACTAGGTGAATATATATTCAGGTCTGAACGCAGCTTTACGCCTGTATTTAAGCCAGGTGCTGGACTAACTTCGTGGGGCCAGACATTCCATCTCAGAGGAAAGCCTGGTCTGCGTTTTAAAATGTCCCATGTGATCCACGCCGCATCAAGGGTTTAATTTGGTAGGCCCTAAAATTATGATGCAGGGAATTCTTTTGGGTAATACTGGTTCCGGTTTGGTGGTTCCGGCCGACCGTTTTGATTTTGCTTGATTTAGTATTTAGATATTTGATATCGAAAACTCAAGGGTTGTGGATGAAGCACAACTTCAACAGACAAAAAAACATTTCAAGGTTCAAGGTTCCTTTATTGATATCTTGTGAACCATTACATGAGACACAAAATTACTGACTTTGTAGATGTAAAGAAAATAACTGGCTCCAATCTAAAGTTCACATTCACACAGGCCAGGTTTTCTTCATTATGATCAATGGCTCTCAGCTCTGGTCATTGGGGAACCATATGAGTACTGCGGCTTCTTCTATTACCAAGCTGTTAATTGCATTCACCTGGAGTGCAAATTAGTCCCTTTATTAGACTGCTATAGAGATGGCTGTCACTTATTACTGCAGACTTGTTAGTGTAAGGATGAATTATGACCCTTTGTTTGAACTGCTCAGAAGAATAGACCAAATCATCATGACATCACAACAACCAAAGATTTAATTCTGGGTAGCACGGGTGGAGCAGTATCAGTTCATTGACTTTATTTCTGGAAGAACAGGACACATATTGGTATTGAGTATTACAAATTAATAATTTTGTTCTAAATATCCACAGGTTGACTGTATAGCTGATATACAGTCAACCTGTGGATATTTAAAACAAAAAAAACAAAAACAAAAAACTAGCATTAAATGTTCTGATGAATTGAAAATGGAGGACCCCAATGTAAACAAGTCTTAGTGCTTTTCTGGGTTTATCCTCAGGGTTTATCCTCTTAGCAGACCATGTATTGACGAATTGTGCGTTCCTCGAATTGTGCTTATTCTACAACTGTTAATACAATTTTCCATCAATCAATCAATTGACAAACTAGACATAGCTAATGTTCTGGACTTGATATTATTCTTCTCCCTTCTCCGCTCCCCATTGGCTCCTGGTTGCTGCCCGCACAGACACTCAGACAGTACAAAACACTGATGCTGGCCTAAAAAGCAATCAAAGGTATGGCACCTGTTCTGACATTCCATATGTTGATCTGACCTCATCAAACCCTGTACACTCGAGACACTGCCCCCGCTGCCACCCTCCATATGGAGCTGACCTGTTCTGACATTCCATATGTTGATCTGACCTCATCAAACCCTGTACACTCGAGACACTGCCCCCGCTGCCACCCTCCATATGGAGCTGACCTGTTCTGACATTCCATATGTTGATCTGACCTCATCAAACCCTGTACACTCGAGACACACTCCAGTACAGAATTAATTCCATATATGTTGATCTGACCCCCGATGCCAAAGGGCCAGCGCTCGCCCAGACGTCTGCCGTCATCCAGGTGGATGCGTGCACCTGGGTGAGTCTTACTGGTATGCAGGGCCGGATTAACACCTCTGAGGGCCCCTGGGCACTGAAGCTCGAAGGGCCCCCCCTTCACGCGCGCGCAAAATTTTTGCGGTTTTGGAGCCGTTTTGGGGCAGTTTTATGCCGTTATATTAGCCTATTTCCGGTCGCCTACCCCCCCCAGACACCATTTATTTCAGGGAAATTTTATGTGGAGCTAAAAAAAAAAAAAAAAAAAAAAAAAACTTTTTTTTTTTTTTTTTTTTTTGAGGGGCCCCTGGTGGCCAAGGGCCCCTGGGCACGTGCCCAAAGTGCCCTATGGTAGATCCGGCCCTGCTGGTATGGGTTTCACATATTGTATTATATGTTTCCATGCAGACAACCCTTTTGAATTGCATTACAGTGTGTGCCTGTGTATGAAACGTGCTCTTCAAACAGAACTGGCTATTCATTGTAAGAATACATTTTTAACATTGCTGCTAATGGCTAAGATAAACACAGACTGTAGTATTTCAAATAGTCTGACAATCATTCATTGGCATGTGTGTTGATGCCTTGTTTAATTAAAAAAAATGTGTAGCTTTTCTCTTCTTCCCCGGATTTGAACCTGGTTCCCTGCACAAGAGCTGACATTTTTACCATTGAGCTAAATAGAGCCTCTCAGTAGAAGAGCAGAGAGACAAAATACAGCCACCCAATTGTATTTTATTAGTATTAGAGTTCTATTGTATTAATGAGTTCTATTGTATTAATTAACATACCTTACAGATTGAAAATAATAATAAAAAAAAACATAAAAAAGTGACAGTGCTGCTGTCATTTATCAAACATAAATGAAGGTGTGACAGTAGGCCAGTAAGTATTAGTCACAAAACTACATGGTCTCTTGTGAGATCTATTGTGAGATCTAGATAGATACCTTTATTATACCGTGGGGGAAAACCAGTTGCCCAGAGGGGGCACAGCAGTTAAGATTACATCTTACATGCAAGTATAAGAAAAATAACTTCTACATCTTGGGGCTGTGGCTCAGGAGTTATAACAGGTCGTCCATTGATCTGTGGGTCGTTGCCAGTGGTCGAATCCCGGTTACTCCTGTACATCTCGAAGTGTCCGTGGGCACGACACTAAACCCATTGCCTCCAATGACTCGGTCAGTGTGAGCTTGCCACCATTGGTGTATAATATGAATGTGGATGTGGGAAGTCTCACTCGCATCGACTGTTCGCCACTTCACCTCCCAATGAACCATTGTAAAGTGCTTTGAGCAGAATGTTTCCAAACATTAATGACTCCTGTACCAGGTGTCTTCACTCACCTGCAGACCATACACACACTTTTTACTCCTGCCCAAAACTTGTTCATTTTTGGAAACACTTCTTTGATACTCTCTCCGCAGTCTTTGGCTTTCCTGTGCCTCCGTGTCCCCTAGTTGCTATTTTTGGTGTGTCTCCTGTGGTGGGCAGATTCAGTAGGTGTCAGGCAGATTTAGTTGCCTTCGCCTCCCTCATAGCGAGGCGCCGCATTCTGCTTCACTGGAAAAATCCTAACCCCCCTGCCACGACATCCTGGCTAAAAGACCTATCATCCTTTATTCACCTAGAAAAAAATTAAATTCTCAACTAGAGGCTCATTGAATAACTTCTCTAGAACCTGGGACCCTTTTCTTTTATATATTAATTCTTTAACTACAATTGATTAATTTCCCTCTCTTTCCTAGCTTCTTTTATATGGTCATCTCTTGCCTACAAGTTTTTTTCCCCCCAATTATTCTTTATAAGTATTGTTCATTATTGTTCTATTATACAGTCTATTCTCCCCTCAGGGCTAGCGGGTGGGTGGGTATGTGTTTTGTCATTGATGGTGTTGTTTTGTTTTGTTTTTGTGTACCATGTTCCTTGTCTTGTATTTTAAAAAATGGAAAAAACCCAATAAAACATCATAAAAAAGTGCTTTGAGCATTATTCTTAAGCGCTATAAAATTTTTCAATCCATTTTGTGACATCCAAATATAATTATTGGCCTATAATTACAATGTTATTATTTTTTAATTTACTGTAGAAATATTTACTATGTATTTTTAATTCGCTTTAAAATATTTTAGAAATGTTTTTAAAATGGCAAAAAATACCAATAGCAATATACAAACTCAAATGTGACACATTGTGAGCTTGTAGATTTCCGCTATGAATCCACACGAGCCTTGAGAGTTTGACTTGTCAGTTGGTGTGCCCTGGGAACAAAACGTTTTCAAAAGTGCTGGGTTAACCTATACACTCTAAATGGCTGTGGCCAATAAACATGCAATAGTCGTGTCTGTGACGTCAGGCTATCTGACTCAGTTAAACAGGGTTAAACGTGTGCATACCAGTGGTCTGGCGTGTTTAGGCCTTTGCCTGTGACTCACTGTATATAGTGTAGTTGACATTTACTGCCCAACATTTTCCAAAGCATACCAGTTGTCAGCGTACCAGTTTGTTTGGTTTCCATCAAAGCCACTGGATTCTGTTTATTTCAGTAACAGCAGCGATTCCCAAGCTGTAGGCCATGACCTACTGGTGGGCAAAGAGAGTATTGCAAGTGGCCGCCAAATAATTGGCAACACAACATTTTTGTGCGGATTTATAGAACAAAAAAAAGGTATGTTTTACTTTTTTTTATATATTTTGTGCAGGGTTTCCCTGTGAACATGTGTGAATACTTTGATTAAACTGACTTTAAGACTGATTGATAAAGTAAGACGTGCGAACGCAGGAAGCGAACGCAGCTCGTAAATTGCAATAACAACAATTAGAATAAATTACATACGTTTTCTTTTTTTTAGACTGTGTGTGTGTGTGTGTGTGTGTGTGTGTGTGTGTGTGTGTGTGTGTGTGTGTGTGTGCGCGTGCTTGTGCGTGTGCGTGTTTATTTTTTTGTGTGTGTGATATAGCTGCGCCCTCTGGTGGCGGGCGGGTGGTGTCACAGCGTGACACACGCACAGACAAGACAGACAGTTTTGCTTGGCTTCCATAGTAAGCTGCTCACTGCTTTCGCAACTATAGTTGCACGCTGGTGTTGCTAGTGTTTAAATAGCAGATATACGTACAAGCTCACAACGCGTCACATTCGTGATGCGTTGTGAGCTGTGTCCTTCCATCAGTGGGGGAAAAAGTACTCACAATTCTTAAGTAAAAGTATCAATACTGCAACGTAGAAAGACTCTGTTACAAGTAAAAGTCCGGAATTCAAAATGTACTTGAGTAAAAGTACAAATGTATTGGTATCAAAATGTGTACTCAATGTGCAGAATGTCTCGTTTCAAGTTTTCAAATGTATAGAAATCTTTTGAAAATAGCCGATCTACAAGCTCACAATGCGTTGCATCACAACACATTGTGAGCTTGCAGATTGGCTATTTTCAAATGGCCGAAATATATATAGGGCTGAAGTGGTTAATGCATGTTTTGTAATAATAATCCAAATCTACAAAGTAACTAGTAACTAAAGTTTTCAAATAAATGTATGAGAAAAGTAGTAAAAGTAAAAGTAAATGAGTAAAAGTAGGCTACAATATTTGGATCCGAAATGTGGAGCAAAAACGTAGTATTCGAAATTGGAAATACTCAAGTAAAGTACAAATACCTCAAAATTGTATTTAAGTACAGTACTTATAAGTAAATGTACTTAGTTACTTTACACCACAGCCTTCCATGGGAACCTTAGTGCCAGCTGAGACAAGGACCCTCCCATTTGGACTCTCACACATCCCCATCATTACTGTAGACTGTGTATGATGACATAATCACACTGTGTGCGTGCGTGCGTGCGTGCGTGCGTGCGTGCGTGCGTGCGTGCGTGCGTGCGTGCGTGCGTGCGTGCGTGCGTGCGCGCGCGTGCGTGCGTGTGTGCGCGCGTGTCTGTGTCTGCATGTGTGCGTGCATAACAACAATTTACAATTAGAAGACGCTCTTAATCCAGAGCGATTTACAGTAAGCAAGGTAATACATCAAATGCATATAATAGTAATCTAGGATCATCTGTCTCAGTCTAAACGGTATAATAAAAAAGAAAAACAGAAAAAAAGAAATCTGTGCATTGAAACTATATACAAACTGAGTGTAGAAATGAACCTTTGCAAGGTGTGCTACGGACTAAGGTGGCGTCTGAAGAGATGAGTCTTCAGATTACAGTTTCAGCATCCTAAATCAAATCAAGTAAGCAAGTAAAATATTATGCATTAAATTAAATTAGCATAAAGTTCAGTAAAGCTGGAGAGAGAGGCTGGCAGAGCCCTGCTGCTGAACAAACACTCTACAGCAACTAGTCTACAGCAATGATTACTATATCTATATAGAACTATGACTATAAAAACGAGTTTTCAACTAAAATGTTTTTTGTAGCGACTATACTATAACTCAGAGTGTGTTCTGTACTAATGGAACACAAACGCACCCGTAAGTGTAGCTTGTAGACAAGCTATTTCTAGCAGCATGGCAACGGCACACAACTGAGTATAAATCACCCTCGAGGGTTAACTGGACATTTTGACAGTGTTGTGTTAACTTGTGTATGTGTGGATATTAGCAGACCTTGTAAAGGGAGGCACACGTACACCGAATGAACTCTCTATCTCTCTCTCATTAGCAGAGGTGTAAAGTAACTAAGAACATTTACTTAAGTACTGTACTTAATTTTGAGTTTAAAAAAAATTAAATGTATTATTTACTGGAGTATTCTCCATATCAGAGGCAAATATTGTAATTTTATGGTACTATAATTATTTGAAAAGATGAGTTACTATACTTTGTAGATTTTGATTATTATTACAAAACACACATTACCCATCAGCCCTATACATTTTGGCCATTCGAAAACAGCTCAAATCTAAAAGTGAGCTTGTAGATCTGCTATTTTCAAAATATGTTTTATACATTTGAAAACTTGTGAAACGGGTCATTCTGCATAATGACTACTTTCTACTTTCTTTGGTACATTTTGATGAGCAGACCTTGTGAAGGCACATGCACAGGGAATGAACTCCTTCTCGTTAGTGAGAGGAAGGCAATCGTCACCCTGAATCCCACAGGAAAGGAAGCAGTCACTCACTCCCCAGGGACTTGTTAGCTATTATGTTTGACAGGAGTGAAGATGGTACCTAGGGCTGCATACAAGTATTGTATCGATTGCCTCTGATAAAGACATTGATTAACTTCAGCCCTATATTTCGGCCATTTGAAAATAGCCGATCTACAATCGTGACACATTGTGAGCTTGTAGATCGGCTATTTTGTATACATTTGAAAATACATTTTATACTATAATATTTGAAAATATAAAATGGGATATTCTGCATAACGAGTACTTTCTACTTTTGGTATACTTTAAGGCCTTTTTGATGACAATACATTTGCATGTCTTTTACTCATGTGCATTTTGAATTCCAGACTTTTACTTGTAACAGAATTTCTACATTACATAAATAAAACATGCAAGTATTTTTTTCCCCACCACTGTATGGTGGTAAACACCACCACACTACTGGATGTAGTGGATGATGCCTGCTGCTATAGAGGGAAATGATGGGTAAAGAAAAGAACGTTACATACAGCCTTTAACACATTGGTCTTTACATGCAGTTTGTTTCCCACACGTCCATTCAGGGTAAAAGGGAAAATACAAATTACAATTTAGGCATTTAGCTTTGAGGCAACTTGTACTGTACTGTACTGTACAGTACAGTAAACCGCACAGCACATACTATATTATGCCAAGACAATTTGTACACTCACACATCAGCCTCAATGTCACCTGAATGGGTATATGTGTATTATGCAATATTCAATGTAAAAAGCGTGCATGCATGTGTGTTCATAGTGTAGACATTATACAAAGTGTGTGTGCGTATGTGATAATTGTTATGCAAGCCAGCATGTGTGACAGTGTGGGTTTCCTCGTGTGTGTGTGTGTGTGTGTGTGTGTGTGTGTACGTGTGCATGTGTGCGTATGCGTGTCCCTAGAGCCGGGGAGGCAGAGAGAGAGAGAGCCCATTCACTGTTGCTAATGACTGCCTTCCCACGGGCTTAATCAAAGATTTGTACATTTAATTGCTGTCAAGTCAGCGCGCGCCACCTGCCATGTCCTGCCAACACATGTGCTCAGCCCCCTCTCTCTGGGAGCCTTCCCAGCTCAGCTCCATCCGTCCATCATCCCAGCACACTGAGCACAGGCAGACAGACGGACCTGCTGGGCAACCTACTGTACACTCCTCTCCACCGGCCAGCCACACAGACAGACAGATGGCACAGAGCCCAGGACCCATCCCCCGCAGCCCAGGACCCACCCCCCGCAGGACTGGAACAAGTGTTTAACCACTGAAACCCTCTACTGGGGTTGACCCGAGTCCTTCAGCCAGCCCTGAAGAGAGAATTTAGAGAGAATTTAGAGAGAATAATAGAGACTTTTCAGTTTTATTTTTTGTTTGTTTGTTTGGTTGTCGTGTCAAGGACCCCAAATTTATATATATTTGGTCGTGGAGCCCCATCTGAAAATGTTTTGTGCCAAAAAAACTAAAACAAAAAAAACATTAAAAATGTCCTAAGATAGCACATGTACAAGCTTGTTCATCTGCTATTTTTTAATAGCCAACGTATAAATCGCAAAAGTGTTTAACATGATTGTGATGCTGTTAACTATTTTACTTTTGCTGGGGACTCCCTGCAGGTTCCCCTGCCCTGAACAACCCTAGGGCTCCCCGGAACCCACTTTGAGAACCACTTGACTTACAGTAACAAAGTAGCCCATTATACAAATTGAAGCTCATATGCCATGCATTGTGAGCTTGTAGTTTTCAAATGATTGTAGTGGAATAAAACGTAAAATGATTTTCCTCCTGAGATGTACAGTAGGCTGTGTCTCAGAGGTACAGAGCAGCCGGATGGGGCTGCAAGGTTCCCAGTTCGATCCCGGGCTCCCCCAGAGTTAGTGTCGAAGTGTCCTTGAGCAAGACTCTGAACCCCTAATTGCTCCCGATGTGCATGTTGGTGCCTTGCATGGTTTCCTCTGCCATCGGTGTATGAATGTGTGTGAATGGGTAAATGTAATGCACAGTCTATAATGTGCCTTGGATAAAAGCACTATATAAATTAAATGCACCATTTACCTTTTAGTGAAGTAGAAGTATAAATATTGAAAAGTGTCAGGTGGGTCACAAACACTTTTCAAGTGGGCCCTGATCCATAGGTTGAGAACCACTGGCCTATACTGTATCTCATCTGCAGACAGTGGTGGAAAAAAGAACTTGCATTATTTCCTTAAGTAAAAGTATCAATACTACAATATAGAAATACAGTACTAGTAATACTAGTTACAAGTAAAAGCCCGGAATTCAAAATATACTTGAGTGAAAGTACTAAAAGTAAAAGTACTCATTATGCAGAATGTCCTGTCTCAAGTTATCAAAATGTATTACGATATTTTGAAAATAGCAGATCTACAAGCTCACAATGTGTCGGATTCGCGACGCATTGTGAGCTTGTAGATCGACTATTTTCAAATAGACAAAATGTATACAGGGCTGAAGTGGTAAATGTATGTTTTGCAATAATAATCAAATCTATAAAGTAACTAGTAACTAAACTTTTCACATACATCGATGCCAAATTGATGATCAAACATTTGTGTTTGATTGCTGATTGCTGGTGGTGTTCTGCCCCTCCCCCCTCATCAAACAAAAATGTTTGGTCAAACCATGTGACTCCCATTATTGGAAAAGCATTGTGGTGGCCCAAAAAACGACCAAACATTTGCTTGATTGGTGTTTGGTACGTGTGAATGAGGCCTCAGATTCAGCCAGCCAGCCAGCCAGCCAGCCAGCCAGCCAGCCAGCCAGCCAGCCAGCCAGACAGACAGACAGACAGACAGACAGACAGACAGACAGTCAGTCAGTCAGTCAGCCAGCCAGCCAGCCAGCCAGCCAGCCAGCCAGCCAGCCAGACAGACAGACAGTCAGCCAGCCAGTCAGTCAGTCAGCCAGCCAGCCAGCCAGCCAGCCAGCCAGTCAGTCAGTCAGCATAATAACATGGAATGTGGGCCTATCTGTTATCATTCTCCACTTGTTTTCACAGCTGATGCCCACAGGTCTGATGTGGCACCCCGCCCCAGGGCCCCTCCTCCCCCCGCCCCAGGGCCCCTCCTCCGCCCCAGGGCCCCTCCTCCCAGGCAGTGGTGGAAACTCAGATGTAACAGAGCAGAAGTAAAAGTATAGAAAATTGGAAATACTCCAGTCACTTAAGAGTACCTCAAAATGGTACTTAAGTACAGTACTTGAGCACATGTACTTAGTTACTATCCACCACTGCTCCCAGGGGAGTTAGGACGGCTTAAGGAAACCTGGGTGGAAACCTTTTGTACTGTTTTGGGGGGAGAAGCTGCGTTCCAATGGATCTGATGTATTTACAGGTATTTATCTAGGCACGATCTCAATGGTTAATGCTTTTCATTGGTTGATAATACTGTATATATATATATATATATATATATATATATATATATATATATATAAAATACACAGTATTATATAATATATTCAAAAATATCAGATCTATTAGGCCTAAGCTCAAAAAGGCGTTGTGAGAGCTTGTACATCGGCTATCTTTGCTACTTTGGTGTGACACGGTGTAGTATGATGAAGTAGGGCATTTATTTACGAAAACAAACAAACAAACAAAAAAACATAAAAAGTCAAAATATGGAGATACGTGTATGAGGTTTCAGTTCGACAGTCAGCAACAGAATGCTTGCCACCTTCAATGTGTGGGCTTTGACAGATTCTGTATGATTAGTCCTGTGGGATGACGACAGCAGCTTTCATAGGGATTGAAAAGGTTTTGTTGTATTTTTTTGCTCAAATGATCCTGTTGTTAAGCTTTGGCGCACTCAGAGCTGCATACAGCACACACTTGGCACCTTGACAATGGATCCATTCTTCAATCGAATGATTAAACATGATTAATTATACATAAAGTGAGTGAAAAAGTCCTCCTGAGAGCATATTACTGAATAAGCTTTAAAGACAAACAAGTACTGTAACTGTACAGTGGTGGTAGTACATAAGTCCATAAAGTATAGGTTATATAGATAAATAGATGATACAAATGTCTGCCAGTAGCGTCAGTTATCCAGACTGCAAGGTTCAAACTGTTTATAAGCATGTCTCAGAGATGTCTCTTGGTTCAAACTGTTTATAAGCATGTCTCAGAGATGTCTCTTGGACGGAACATTTATTCCCTGGACTTTTAATTGCACAGGAAAGTGGATAATGACGATGATGGTGAAAATCAGCTATGTTCGGTCCCTGCGACTACTGCGTCACAGTCAGTCTTTGCGGCAATGCCATCTGAAGCACTAACCAAAAAGGCCTCTGAATGATAGATGATACACTGGAGGGTTATGATAATTAAACACACGTCCGATACTGTCTGTCGGCTATCTCACAGACTAACCACAGCCACAAAAGACACAAAACCACACACAGAGCACAGCGGTAGTGCCGCAGGTGTTACACTTAACGCAATGTTGTAGTCAACCTTGAAAGTTGGCTAATTATCCCTGTTACACTGCTCCAGGGCTATGGAAAACAGGCTCCACAGGCTCGTGCAGTGGGGAGTGCATGGGGTTTGACTGTACAGGTTGGCATGCCTGGACAAGACATGCTCCAGGCCTGGAGTATCCCTGCGGAGGGGAGGGCAGAGTGCTGCATGCATGAGGGGATCTGCATGGCCTCCCCTGGGGGTCCTCTGAGCCGGGGACTGGGAGGGACGCAGGTGGACCGCTTTTCTTCCTCAGCACTGATCATCATCAGTGGTGGAAAAAAGTATACTCACATTTCTTACTTATAAGTATAAAAATCACACCCGTGTGAACTGAGTGGTGTAAGGTCTTATATAGCCTGATCAGCTGTGGTCTGACGTAATGTCTCACGTAATGAAATCACACCCGTGTGAACTGCAGGTGACCATAGCAACCATGCTCATTTTTCGGTACGAACAGACACGTAAACTAACAATGATGAAATCACACCCGTGTGAACTGGATGACCATAGCAACCATGCTCATTTTTTTGGTACGGACAGACACGTAAACGGACAGACACGTAAACTAACAAAGCCAGTTGTAGGAGTGGTTTACACCACCCAAAAAGTATCAATACTGCAATGTAGAAATATTCTATTACTAAGTAAAAGTTCAGAACTAAACACTAGAAAAGAAAAGTATTAGCATCAAACAAGATATGTACTGTACCAGTACGCGATAATCGGGGTTGGGAAAAAGTGCGCCGTTTTCGGCGCGGGACAGACGGGGAGAGAACCGCAAAAAAAACAAACGCCCATGACACAGACAATTGGGTGTCCAGGAGAGAGACCCCTCCTTTGTACACCTCGGCCCCTCGTCGCCTGGAGGTCGGCATGTGAACAACGATAATTCAGTATTCAGTACCGCTTTGCCATTGTTTAAAATTCTTAATTCTGTTTCAACCACACCAACAAAAATCTGGAATCGGGTTTTATAATACCTATTTCTACGTTTTATTTGACCATTTCTAAATAGAATTTAGAAAACAGACCGTTTTCTTAATTTCAGTTATCAAATATGAATGCGTCGCGACACATTGTGAGATTGTAGATCGACTATTTTCAAATGTCCGGAATGTACTATATATAGGGCACGAGAAATGGGCGGAGTAGCAAAATAGTTGCCTCTGAAATGTAGTGGAGTAGAAGTAAAAGTACTGGAAATTGGAAATACTTTACACCACTCACTGCACATCATCACTGGCCTGGCCATTGCCTCTTTGACAATGTGACAAAGCTCTGTTTACACAATGTTGTATCCATACATTGCGTTCTTTTTGTCAAGAGATACATCACTTCAATCAATAAATCCGGGGTGCCAATCAATGCCAAAGCAGAGAGACAGAAAGCCGAACGAAGAAGAGAACAGCCAGGTAGGCCTATTGTTTTCATGGTCCTTGGCGGTAGAAAGGAGACAGCATTTCGGGGAATTATCATATCGATCACAAAATCTCCTGATTTAGACTCTCTGTGAAGACGAGGTCTCTCAACTGGAACACGTGTCTTATCTTATTTCTGCTTAAAAAGGAAAAAAAAGTGGGTCATTTTTATTTACAGTTTACTCAGGTTTTTAAGTTGCTCGTTTCAGTATTTAGATATTAGATTAGATATTCATTTGATCAGATCATTTGACCTAATCACACCTGTCAGATCAGATCATTTGACCACACCTGTCCTCCGTGAACTCCACTGGCTCCCAGTCAAGTACAGAATTGACTTTAAAATACTCAGCATCACATACAAAGCCCTCAAAAACCAGGCCCCCCGCTACCTCTCTGAACTCATCCAACGCCATGTCCCCACCCGCTCCCTCAGGTCAAGCACTGCCAACCAACTGGAACCCCAACAAGCAAACTTGAGGAGACAGGGCCTTCGCAGTGGCCGCCTCTTCACTGTGGAACTCACTCCCGAGTCCAAAATGTATTACTTTTGTTAATTGTTATTGTGTTGTGTAGGCCTATGGGTTATTACTTCTGGCAAAATAAATTATTATCATTGTCTTTCACCAATGCCACAATGAAACTCCCGAGTCCCAACTCACATCAGAGCTGCCCCCACCTTCGAAAAGTTCAAAAGCACACTCAAAAGTAACCTACCTTTTCAGACTTGTTTTTCCTACAAAATATTCCCCCGCACACACTTTTGTTTCTCCACCTTTGGTTTCTAGTTTTTAACCGTATAAACCTTATAACTACCGGTACTTTATTTTTCTAATAAAATTGTTGTTTTTATTTTTCTGTTCTGTAAAGCGACTTTGAGTACCTTGAAAAGCGCTATATAAATTGTATGTATGTATTATTATTATTAATATTATTATTATTATCACCCTTATTATTATTATTATCAGACACGACCCTTTCTTTGTAACTTCAAACTCCATTTTAACCATGATATCAAAAACACCCGTCCTTGGTTATTGTGTGTGTGTGTATATATATATATATATATACACAGTATGTATATATACACACTCAATCTTTTATTTTCTTATTATTGTTTTTTGGGGGAACACCCTTTATATCTGCATGTTGGTTAAAAATATTGAACCAATGAAAATGATTAAAAGCGCTTTGACAAAAACCCACCTGAGCTGAATGTTGTTGTTTTTTTGTTTGTTTGTTTGTTTGTTTTTCCTGACATCAGAGATATGTTATACTGTATATAGCCCACTGTGATATTGTTGACTGTTACTGTACAGCCATCCATATGGACCTCTCTCTCACAACACACACACACACACACACACACACACACACACACACACACACACACACACACACACACACACACACACACACACACACACACACACACACACACACACACACACACACACGATGAATGCATACTGTAAATAGCCACTGAATATATTGTTGTTGTTGCATAATTGCTGCCATTAAAAACAAGAATATTAGTGGAGGGAAAAAAAACAGCAGATGGGAATCAAGAGTTTTTCTGACTCACAGGTTTGGCAACGCCCACACGTAGGCTACAAATCACACCGAGTCTCCCAGACAACCATGAATTACACCTTAAAAATCCCCCCGCATTTTATCCTCTGGTCCTACTGGAAAATAATCTCCCAAAATATACTGAGCTGAAGGTTTTGGTATCTAATTGAATTTTCACTTTCTGTTTCTCTTTCTTTTTTTTTGTTTGTTTGTTTGTTTGTTTTTCTATTGGGCTTTCATATTACTATATAACTATTTGCATGTATTACTTTTGTTAATTGTTATTGTGTTGTGTAGGCCTATGGGTTATTACTTCTGGCAAAATAAATACAGCATGCCTTATTATCATTGTCTTTCACCAATGCCACAATGAAACTGAACGTTGCACTTTGTATAGTATTTATGTGAAGACAACAGGCAGCTCCTCAAACGCATGGACAGTAAAGTACATTTCGCTGATGTCTAGTAGACCAGTGGTTCTCAACCTGGGGGTCGGGACCCACAGCGGGGTCCCCACATGATTTTGGGGGGGTCCCCAGATTAGAGTGAAGTGACAATTAACAGTAACAAAAAAGCATAGTTTTTAGCAAAGAACGACAAACTATACAATTAAAACAGATCAAACATTGGCCAAATTGTCAAATAAGATAAGAAAGAGGAAAATTTTTTGAAAATAGATGATCTACAAGCGTTGTGAGCTTGTAGATCAGCTACTTTCACAATATTTATCTGTGGAAGCGAGTCAAACAAAATGTAATGCTTCAACTCCTACAATTGGGAATGCAAGGCTGACGTCACAGTAGGCTGTCACGCCTCAATCATTGTGATTGTGATGGCCAACAAGCCCTACTGTATATTAGATGTGCATCAAGTGTATAAAGTTGGTGTTTGAGTGTTTAGTGCACAGTGCTAGAGCTCTTTCAGTTCGCCAAAATGGGATGTATTAAGCCTACTTGAGTAGCCTACTGTTGTGTGAAATACAACAAGTAGGCTTCTCACCATAATTTTATCAGAATAAAGGGGATAAAATAGATAATGGACTAACAACTAGTCAGATTTGAAGATTGGTGTTATTACAGCAACCTTCCACTGGGTTGGGACAGTGTGTTGTCTTATGGACAGATTTACCAGGTGGACTGTGTCTGTGTAATGGGTGCCACCAGAGAGTCAACATTTGTTTTTAGGAAGTTTGTATCAAGCCCATGGGCATCCTTGGCTTCGGAGGCTTTCAGTGATCTGATATTGTCACCTCGTTCTCTGTGAAGTCAAAGATTTTGGTCATTACAGAGTTTAAAAATAACAAGATTAAGTTAGAGGCAAGAGTGTGGGGATCTTTCACCAGGACGTTGTCTATTTTAAGCTCTAAATTGTTATTATCCTGCTTATAGTATTTCCCTGTCAGTTTATTTATGATTTTATTTATTTTTTACACCAAACGTCTTCAACAGCGTTGACAGCGTTATGTCATGGCCAGACTAATATCACTGACTGCGTAGATATTAGTCTGTAACTTCTGAAGAGGGGCGGGTACAAACAGATTCCAATATCACAGCAAAAGTCTCACTTTAAATAGTGGGCTCTGATTGGTCACCCACAACTCTGGGGTAAACGAAATTAAATTCAAATTGAGGAGTGCCAGACCAATCCCTGTGGCAGATTTGTCTGGTTTCCAGGCTATAACAGCGTTGTCAGTTTGTAGATCTGATATTTTCGGTAGAATAGGGATGCTGGGGTTAAAGAGCTTGCAGATCTGCTACTTTTATTTGGCGGACCCCCTAGGACCCGCCTTTCTAATTTACAATTTAGGCATTTAGCAGACGCTCTTAATCCAGAGCGACTATGCAACTATGCAACTATGCAACTATGCAATGAAATGTAAATTGATACTGTATCTTTGTATACTGTATGTACGGTATATGCTTGGGTGAGTTGACAAGTTTGGACGTATTATGGAACATGTGGGATTATGGTGGACTTGCTGTT
>NC_136792.1:25121083-25258583 GCF_951216825.1 Electrona antarctica
TGGGCCGCGGCGAGGGGTGGGTCAGTGACATCGTGGTGCCACTACTGCCCTCGGTCATGGGTCACTCCCAAAACGTTCCACTTCCTACTCCGTAAAAGCCACTAATCTAACTAACCCACTCCAGACGTAGACGCTGAGCTCTCTCCAGTCGCAGGCTAAATATTATTGTTGTGGATTGTCACTGACTCACACTTTTCCATCAACACCTCGTTTGCTTTCGACCTCCGGTGTGGTAACACAGTGAAATCCCCCAGTGTTCATTTAGCTGTGGTCTGTCTGAGGGTGAGGTCCAAAAATGGACCTGCGGCAGGTCCATTATTTGAGTTCAGATTTTTTACAAAACTTGAACCCGAAATCAAGCTGTTAGACCGGCTATTTTCAAATAGCTCCCTTCCACCCTATGGATATTTGAAAATAATTGACCGTAGGGTTAAAGTGGTCACCCTGATTTTGAATCAAATCAAATCAAATCAAATCAAATCAAATCAAATCAAATCAAATCAAAATGTATTTATAAAGCACATTTAAAAAACGACTGACCATCGACCAAAGTGCTGTACAGGTCAAAACTAGGCAAGGCAATACAATACAATCAATGAGTGAGAGGGGCTGCGGGGGACGAAAAATCACCTAACTGGACGGAAAAACTTGTCGGACAGGTAGGATCTAAACCAGGCAAGGGCAGTGCCCGTAATGCCAACTTGGTGCTGAAGGCGTGAGAGAAGGATCCTGTGGTCTACTGTGTCGAATGCAGCCGAGAGGTCAAGCAAGACCAGAATGGCGGGGCTACCAGAGTCAACAGTTCAATCAAATCATTAAAAACTCATAATAAAAGGATGCACCACAGCATGCTTGAAGCCAGCCGGGATGCAACCTGAAACGAGGGATGTGTTGATGAGTGTTAATATGCTGGGGCCGAACTGAAAACTTATTTAAAAAGACAAGAGGGAAGGCAATCTGTGGGACAGTATGTGGGCCAGAGATGGCTGGAAATTTGTTGGAACTGAGCGAAGACAGCTGGGAATGGAGAGGAAGGGGGATCAGGGGCAATACATGTGAGCTGAACTGAGGTATGCAATTTTGTCAATGAAAAACTTCTGAAAAGTTTCACATAGGGAGAGGGATGGGGCCAGAGGAGAGTCATCACGGGGGTTTACAAAGGAGAGCAGTGGCTGTGGAGTCACTAAACAAGTGTGAAAAATGTGTGGCAGTTGAAGAGTTAATAGCACGTTTAAAGTGTAAGACCACCTTTTTTTTAAGGTTTGGGTTGTGTAGATGATGTAACTCCAAATGTGGACAAGAAATTTAAAAAGAATGTTCCAGTGATTAGAAATTGATAATTCAAAATATGCCCCTCATTGACATTGTATGCTAAAACGGCTCTCAAAGTCACTCTTTTAGTACGTAAACAAACACAAACAAAGTTGATTCAGACAATATAGAGCATCACCAAAACGCATGTGGTTTTATTTTTTACTATTTGAAGACCTGGATCCGGATCCACGGATCCAGTCCGGGTTTTCTTCCTAATAAAATGGAGAAATCGACAGGAAGCTAACCTCAATAGTTGATGAATACCCGTGCTGGCTCCAGCCCCGCCACCTCTTGCCATTGTGAGTGACCTGTTGAAGTGTGGCTACTAGATTGAGATGCTAACAGTCCACAAAAATAAGAAAAAGGCAGCACACTCATAGCCACGACTGGTGTGCGCCCTTCTACCCAGTTTGTCTACCAATACATACATGTAATTCATTCCATATGTTGATCTGACCTCACTGACCTCATATGGAGTTGTCCTTTAGGGCGAGGTCTCTTTAGGGCGAGGTCTCGGGCGTCTTACTGGTGTCTTACTGGCATAATATAAATCCATATAATACTATATTGATTTATATTATACCAGTAAGACACCAGTAAGACGCCCGAGACCTCGCCCAATTCCAAAGCCTTGCCAGGTAATTCTTTTTAGCAATGGGACAATCTTTTCACAATTCTTTGGGGTGGGTAGATCGTGTTGAGTTGCTCATTTTAGGGCACCCCTGTTTTACAGCATATAACGTATGTTCTACAAAGAGCAATGTCAGCCATTCTCCAGCAACCACTCATTCTCTGCTGGGATTCTATGTCTGCCACCATCTAAGCAAGGCTACGCCATTTGTGTGTGTGTGTGTGTGCGTGCGTGCGTGCGTGCGTGCGTGCGTGCGTGCGTGCGTTATGGGGAGTCAGCATGCAGGCTTACTTCACGTGATTGGGAAGGTGAAGGGCTATTAGGGGAAAGGTGATGGTGAGCCTCGGTCACTCTGGGTTACTGAGTAACTCTTCTCCACAACCCCCCCCCCCCCCCCACCACACACACACACACACACACACACACACACACACACACACACACACACACACACACACACACACACACACACACACACACACACACACACACACACACACACACACACACACACACACACACACACACACACACACACACAGCTGTTTCTGTGGAACCACCTCACTTCTATTCCGCTCTGAACGTGCATAATCATTGCTGTTGCTGTTTTGTGTGTTTTCTTTTACTACAGTGTCACACAAAAGCATCAAAAGTGATATGCAAGCTCGGAACATACAAGGTTTTCACCCGACAGAGACGATATCGTCTCTGGGGTTGCATCTATCATTTTCTTAGCTAATATTATTTGTGCAAAAGCACTATTAAATATTATATATTATTTTTATTCACGAGTGTCTGCCCCTGATGCTCGCACCCGAAATGTACTGGAAATATATTTATAAATGTAATTTATCAATAACAATAACTCTTTCCCGGCATGGTTTTGAGGTTCGAAGTTATATAGGGTTAGGGTTAAGCATATAACCACACACATCAAATAATAATGATAATGAATTGCATTTTTATAGCGCTTTTCCAAGTGCTCAAAGCGCTTTACAATGGTTCATTTATTCATACATTGGGAGGTGAAGCGGCGAACAGTCGACGCCAGTGTCCTCACTTCCCACATTCACACCCCAATGGTGGCAAGCTTGCACCGACCAACTCATTGGAGGCAATGTAGGGTTCAGTGTCTTGCCCAAGAACACTTCGACATGTGGACAGGAGGAGCCGGGATTCGAACCGCCGACCCAGGGATCATTGGACGACCTGCTCTACCTCCTGAGCCACAGCCGCTCATCAGCCGCCCATCAGGTAGCAAGGTCTGGGAAAGAGGTAATCCTGTTTGACGTGCTGTTGCATTATACAATAACCATGAGTGCTGTGGACACTGCATCATTCCCTTTTCAGAGGTACTTCCATATCGACAAACGCTGCAATGACAACGAGGATACAAAGGGGGTCACCAAAACAGACATTTCTCCATGTTTCAGAATATCATTATATTAATTCAAGAATTTTAGGCCTGGGACCAATCCTGGTGGTTAATCATGAGCATAAAACCTTTTATTTATACTGAAAAAAACGGAGTCCATATTTGAGCCCCCCTGTGATCTTTTGAGCCCACCCCCCCCCTATGGACCCCGGGTTGGGAAGCAGTGCAGTGTGGTTGTGTGGAGCAGAGCAGGACAATGGAGGGGTGAGAAGCTCTATGCTCATGACCACAGAGATGAGAACAATGTGTCTGTTCATAGCGACTCCCTTCAGCTCTCTCTCTCTCTCTCTCTCTCTCTCTCTCTCTCTCTCTCTCACACACACACACACACATACACACACACACACACACACACACACACACACACACACACACACACACACACACACACACACACACACACACACACACACGTGTGAAACCTTTTGATGTTTTTTCTCCCCCCTTCATGAATTAATGCCCCATTTTATACTTTGTCGTATGATGCAAAAAAATATCAATGATATGATCTGCAGTAGAATTTACTCACATTTACTGCGTAGCGATGCAACACACTTTTGTTTTTCTTTTAGACCTTTTACATACAAAGGTCCTTATTGTAACGACAGTGACTACTACAGTATATACAACAATTTGATTCACAAAAATGCATATTACAAATGGGATCTCGCTCACGCTCACTCTCACACACACACACACACACACACACACACACACACACACACACACACACACACACACACACACACACTCACACAGGCACACACACACACACACACACACACACACAGGCACACACACACACACACACAGGCACACACACACACACACACACACACACACACACACACACACACACACACACACACACACACACACACACACACACACACAC
The DNA here is from genome assembly GCF_951216825.1 of Electrona antarctica. Taxonomy (NCBI): domain Eukaryota; kingdom Metazoa; phylum Chordata; class Actinopteri; order Myctophiformes; family Myctophidae; genus Electrona; species Electrona antarctica. Next base: position 25,125,359 of record NC_136792.1, read on the forward strand.
ACACACACACAGGCACACACACACACACACACACACACGTTCTGCTCTTCCATGTCAGGTTGAGTCACGGGACTGCTCTTTGAAGAAGCGCACATTGAGAGAGAGAGAGAGTGTGTGTGTGACTGTGTCTGTGTGTATGTGTGTAATAATTGACAGCATGTTGAATTACTCACACAGTGGCATTAGTCACGGTGAATCGGTGACATGTACTCTCTTCAGTCCGTGTGAATCGCTCGGCCCGTCTCATTGGTTCAAACTGTCTTTGTTGTGTCGCCGGGGCCGATCATCAGCGATCAAACGTTGACACAAAGACATTGATATGGGCAAAAAGAGAAACAACACAGAGGATGGTGTTGACTTATACCTTATTCTTGTTGTCAAGATCAGCGACTGTCATCAGCCCAAAATAAGAAACTACACTAACTGTTTTAATGCTGCTAGCTGTTAGCATAATTGCGACCAAAGGTCGCAATTATGGATGGAGATCCCTGATGTGATCAATATTAAGCCCATATATGTAGATCCCTGATGTCATCAATATTGGCCAGCAACTCTACATCTGACCTCAAACCCCTAGATCTCCATATATGGAGCTGACCTGTTCTGACATTCCATATGTTGATACTTCACCATCCATCCTTCCTCTTAGAAGTCTCTTTGACTGTTACCTGTTCATTTAAACTCTAGACGGGCCTGCCCCAAAGTTATTAGCACAATAGCGTCTGGCAGCCGGCGATAACTAGAGTATTCAACAGGCCCAAAAATTTAGATCTTACCCCCCATGCCAAAGCGCCAGCACTCGCCCAGCAGTCTGCTGTCACCCAGGCGGATGCGAGGTCGCTTCTCGGCCTCTGTTTCCTCCCGGTTGTAGCCCCCTGCACACACTCACTGTAAACATTTGCTATCATTAGCATTAGCACACACTGTTTACCTCTTGCCAGAAACATTTACATGTCGGGAACGATGCCGTACAAAGTCACAAATGACATCCGAACTTTCTGGCTGAAGATCCACCAAGGACAGCTCTCGTAGATTCTGACTTATGGAGGTTTGAAAATCCTGCTTTGAACTGAGGTAAACGGAGACCAGTTGAAACGTCCCATAGCTGGTGTTGACGGAGGCTTTGTATAGCAACCGGATTAACGTTAAAAGCTGCTGTGGGGCTCAGCCATTATATAGACAGAGGTACGAACATATTCGTACATGGCTGATAACGTCCCACAGCTGGGGGGTACAAATATGTTCATACTTCGCAGAGAAAGAATTAAGAAAGAACCCCCCCCACTGCAACCCGCAACTACTATTTATATATATATATATATATATATATATATATATATAAAAGTCGCTTATAATAAGCGGACATGGCAACACTGTCTGCAACAGGAGGCGGGAAGATGAATGAGAAATTTTCAATCAACAACAGTGGGGAGAGGGAGGGGCACCATGAGTGGAGAGAGAGAGGGAGAGATGACAATTTGGAAAATGATTCAACACGTTTGTGTACGGTCCAGGAATCTGCACAAAGTGTTCAGATTGCAAAGCAAACACGTTTCTGGCCTGAGAGGAAGAGCTCACACAATGAACGTATCACACACGCACGCACGCACACGCACGCACACACAGACACACACACACACACACACACACACACACACACACACACACACACACACACACACACGCGCACACACACACACACACACACACACACACACACACGCACATGCACACACACCCCTTTTCTGGGGCACCGTCGGGAGGTCTAACTAACCTTCTCCAACAGTGCAAGGGCAAGGCCAGGCCCGTCATTGGCTAATCTCCGGCCAGAGGGGGCCATGCGGTTCCCTGCTTTTTCCACTCTTTTCCTCGGCCTGTACAACTAACCAAACACAGTGCTGCTGGTAATGTCCTCCGATATGTTTTGTTTATCAGACCGCCTGGTCCACGCATCTGGTCAGCCGGGAAGGTGTGTGTGTGTGTGTGTGTGTGTGTGTTGATAGTGCAGCCAGATGGACGTGCATTAATAACCGTTCCTTATGTGTGTGAACTGGTGGGCAGGAAGATGAGCAGATTGGAGATGATATGAGATAAGATAAGGCTGTATTTATCCATGGGGACTGGATGGGTACAGCACTGCAGTCACTATGGTTTAGTAATAGTGTAAGTTGTAAGTGTATACTGTATGTCAGTGGTGGAAAAGGTACTCGCATCTTTCACTTAAGTAAAAGCATCAATACTGCAATGAAGAAATACTCAACTCATTCAAAATGATTCATATCAAAATGTATACTTAAAGTACAAAAAGTAAAAGTAGTCATTATGCAGAATGACCAATTTCAAGTTTCAAACTTATTACAATCTTTTGAAAATAGAAGATCTAAAAGCTCACATTGTGAGCTGGCAGATCTGCTATTTTCCACAAGCTGCAGGCATAGTACTTAGTACTGTCCCACCTGCGTGCCACAGTGTAGGCAGTAGGCCTATGTTAACATTCAGTTTTATCTTTTATCTTTCCACTTAGAGATTAAGTACTTTACAATAGGAAGTTGTTCAGAAATCAATGAGTGTTTGGTGGACTTTGTGTGGTCCAGGCCGGCTACGAGGTGACGACACCACACAGTTCTGTCTTGTTGTTTCACACACTGGGCTGGCCCTGGCCCGCTGTGACGTAGCCTGCTGTACTGTTGTTTCACACGCTGGGCTGGCCCTGACCAGCTGTGACGTAGCCTGCTGACTGTATAGCCTGCCCCAGCCGGTGTGATTTCGAATGAATGAATGAATGAATGAGTTTATTTCGAACATTATTTGAAATCAAATACATTAAAACAAAACTGAAACAAAAAGAAAATACTCCAACAATGTCTGAAAAGGAGTAGGGTGAAGTATAAAACGTATTAAACCCCTACCCCCCTTTTGCTTTTACCCATATAACTTAAAGATTTCTAGTCTAGAGGGGCGGGTGCCGGCGAGTACAAGGAGGTGGATCCTATTGGTTCACCGATCTCAGAGCCATAGTGTAACGCCGGGGCTCCACTGGACGCGTCAGAGTTGCGTCTCCGTCACCGTCAGGGAATGTTCCCTTTTTAATCAATGAAGGGTGGCTCCACTGCCTATGATGCGTTGCGTTGCGTTGCGTTGCGTTGCGTTGCGTTGCGTTGCGTTGCGTTGCGTTGCGCTGCGTTCGGTGACTGCTTTAAAATTGCCCCGGTTTGTTTTTTGACGCACGCACGCGTCCAGTGGAGCCCCGCCGTAAGACAGAGTTTGTATATCATGTCACGTCATTGCATTTTAACAGCAAGTGGATAAATAAGTCCCAGCATGGATCATCACACAGACAGTAATGTTGGTCGGACGTGACATATGTACAAGCATCTCTCCTTTCAGTGGCATCACGCCATCTGCTGGGCCATAGCACTTGTAAAAGTAATGAATGATCTTCTGGTTCTGGTATTCCACAGGGCTCGATTCTTGGTCCTCTATTATTCTCCCTGTACATACTGCCGTTGAGAGAACTTCTCAATCACGGAGTCAATTTTCATTTCTATGCTGATGATACCCAACTATATCTTTCTGTAGCTCCAGATGATCCCTGTGCTTTAGACCCGTTGTTGACCTGTCTGTCTAGCATCAAATGGTGGATGAGTGAGAACTTTCTCAAGCTAAATGAGGATAAGACAGACGTTCTCATAATCGGTTCTAGTGAGCAGAAAGAATCAATAATAAGCAGACTTGGCAACCTGACTGTAGAAAGTAACAGTACAGTAAAGAACTTGGTGGTCATTATCGATTCTGAATTGAATTTTAATTCACACATTAATCATGTTACCAAGATTGCCTTTTTTCACCTTAGAAATATTGCACGAATCAGAGCCTATTTGTCATTGGACGATGCAAAAATGCTAATCCACACATTTGTTTTTTCTCGGCTTGATTACTGCAATGCACTTTTTTCTGGACTGCCTAAGAAAACAACTGACAGATTACAACTTGTCCAAAATGCGACAGCCAGAGTTTTAACTAAAACTAAGATGAGAGAACATATTACTCCACTGCACTGGCTTCCGGTTGTTTTTAGGATTGATTTTAAAATTATTTTACTTGTTTATAAAGCTCTCAATGGTCTCGCACCTTCCTACCTACATGACTGCCTGCCTAAATATGTCCCAAACCGCCCCTAAGGTCTTCCACTGCTGGCCTGCTTGCTTTGCCTAAAAAAATGGCAATTAAAAAATACGGGGAAGCAGCTTTTTGCTTCTACAGGCCGACGGCGTGGAACAAACTCCCACTGTACCTTCGACAGACAGCCTCTGTAGACATTTTTAAAGCACAGCTCAATTAAGACCCACTTCTACACTCTTGCTTTTAATTGATCTCTTAATTTTCCTGTCCTCACTGTATTGCATTATTGCTATTATTTTTAATCTTTATACCTTGCTTTTCTTTTCTTTCTTTCTCCATTGCTCTGTAAAGCACTTTGAGCTGCATTTCATGTCATGAAAGGTGCTATACAAATAAAGTTGTATTATTATTTGTGCCATATCTATGATTTGTCATGTACAACTTCCTGGTCTCAACTGCGCATGTTTCTTTCCTTCCAGGGAGCAACATGGAGTTCACCGTACGGTCTTCGCTTCCCATCCTCTTTAAATAGTCCTTGATGCAGGCCTTTCATTTTTGAGCCGAATGCGAACGAAAATAAAAGCCTGGAGATAGCCTGCTCTACTGCACTGAAAAGAGTGATGTGTCGCTCATGTCACGATTGTACTTGCTAATCGGCCTCTCCACCTTCCTTCTCATTTCAGCCCATCTCTGAGTTGTTGTGAGTTAGTGTAATACCACTTTCGGCCACCATATCTTTCACGCTTCAGTGTTTCCTCTCGGTGACGTCTCAATTATACTCTAGGGTTAGGGTAGAATAGATGGTGACCATTCTGGTCTCTTTGTAAATACACACTAAGCTACTCTTGGGAAATGAATGACACACTAACTATACAGTAGTTTTTCCCCTCACTGTATATGTTTCTTTTCCCTTTTTACCTCCTTTATGATGAATTCCTGTTTCCTGTTTGATGAATTGAACAAGGTGGACCCTCTTGTAAACAAGTGTAATGCTTAATTGGGCCGTCCACTCACAGTTAACAGTCTTTGTATTGAGTTTGTGCTTGAAATGTACCGTAATTCTGCAAACTGTTAATAAATATTTCAATCAATCAATCAATCAATCAATCAATCAATGGGTGTGTGTGTGTGTATCATTAAAACAGATATTGGCAGGTACCCTTGGGGCCGACTCTGAAGCCTACCACACCAGATCAAGTCATTTCCCCAAATTCAAGGTACCAAAAGTTAACTCTGAACTTGGTAGATCTGCTTTTGGCTTCTGCCCCCCTCGACGACACTGAAAATGAGTTTAATTACTCAGTGTAATTTTGAGAATAAATAAAACTTGAATGAATGTATCTAAAGTACTCATTATGTCCCATTTCACAAGTTTTCAAATGTATGAAATGTTTTCTGTACTTTACTGTACTGTAAACCTTTACTGTACTTTAATGTACTACAAGCACGTACGATCTACAAGCTTGTAGATGGTCTATTTTCAAATAGCTGAAAATGTATATACTGTAAGCTGAAGTGGTTAATGTATGTTTTATAATGATAATCAAAATCTAAAAAATTGTACTTAAGTAGGCTACAGTACTTGAGTAAATGTACTTACTTACACCTCTGCCAATGTATATCACACTGAACACAACCATTAATGAAGCTTGAATATCGTTGCTGTCAGGCAGAAACCTCCTATCTCCATATTCAAAAGTATCAAAAGTAGTAGATGGAGCTACTTTGCAATTTTTTTAATTTAATGCTGAAAAGTAACAGTTTTTTAGACAAATTCAATTTTCACCCAACAGATAGGTATTATGCTTTACCAACCAATCCCTGATGATCTCCAATGTGCTGACGAAGAACGCTTTGTGGCTTGCCAATGGCCTAGTGGTTAAATCGAGTTGAAGGTTCGATTCCCGAGCCTGACGGCCTTTGCTGCGTGTCACTCTGTCTCTCTCTCCATGTTTCCTGTCACTCACTAAACTATCAAAATAAATAATATAAAATGAAGAAGGCTTTGTGAAAGATTGTCTTCAGAGGGAAAACAGGTTCAAAGCAAACTTCAATGGAATATCCTGCATAACTGCAGGCGTCTCTGTAATCTTTGCCTTTCCAAAAAGGATTTCGGTACAACTACTGGTTTTGGAATATACTGAAAAGCTACATGAAAAAGCTACTCAATTACAGTAATGAGAGTACTTGTAATGACTGTAATAATAACAGTAATGAGCACTTTTTTAAACTCAAAACTTTTCAAACAGATTACACAGTCTTTAATTATCAAATAAAGTGCAACATACGTGGAATCTAAAGAAGGAACAAGGTTAAAACGTTGAAAATGTTTTAAAATGTTAAAAATGTATATATTTGAACTTCTCTATTTGAAAATAGCCTATCTTAAAAGCTGCAATGTGTTTTATTTTGAGCTTAAAGATCTGCTATATTCAAAATGTTTCAAAGGCTATCACATGGGGGTCCGGCCCACAGACAAATACATATTAACTTGGGGTGACGTGAAAAGTTTTGAGAACCACTGTGCCAGAGAGGCCCAGAGCTCAAAAAGGTTGACAACCATCGGTGTGATGTGAAGGGGAAAAAGTAATTTAAAAGATAGTGCTGTAGTCGCACACAATATGCCATTGTTTGATTCTCACCGTTTCACCCAGGCAGGAGTCTCCCCTGTTACTCTACACTCATGTTTGTTTGTCTTATTTAGCCGGAACTCTCCACCTCAGCCTTGTTCTTAGCAGGCTGTTGTTCATTCACTCCTCCCAGTGTCTGTTCTCTCCATCGCCTCACCTTATGAAATCCCAACACTTACGCAATTTCGACTCACAATGCAGCGTACACAGACAGACTGCTTTGAGTGCGGCAGACAGACAGTCATACATGCCATTATTGTGAAGCTCAAAATACTGACCCGTACCACAGTGTAATTTGTCGTGCTTCATAATGCCCCTCCTCCCTCTCCCCTCATAACGATGTCCCTTTGTATCACTTTAGGTAATCTCAGGTCAAACTTAGTTCTCTTAGGAATATACGGTATTATTATGCAACGTGTCTGACTGTATTGATTTCATTCACCTGGTTTATTCCCATCGCTGCGCGTTCCTCCAACACAGCTGAAATGTTTTCTGTACTTTACTGTACTGTAAACCTTTACTGTACTTTAATGTACTACAAGCACGTACGATCTACAAGCTTGTAGATGGTCTATTTTCAAATAGCTGAAAATGTATATACTGTAAGCTGAAGTGGTTAATGTATGTTTTATAATGATAATCAAAATCTAAAAAATTGTACTTAAGTAGGCTACAGTACTTGAGTAAATGTACTTACTTACACCTCTGCCAATGTATATCACACTGAACACAACCATTAATGAAGCTTGAATATCGTTGCTGTCAGGCAGAAACCTCCTATCTCCATATTCAAAAGTATCAAAAGTAGTAGATGGAGCTACTTTGCAATTTTTTTAATTTAATGCTGAAAAGTAACAGTTTTTTAGACAAATTCAATTTTCACCCAACAGATAGGTATTATGCTTTACCAACCAATCCCTGATGATCTCCAATGTGCTGACGAAGAACGCTTTGTGGCTTGCCAATGGCCTAGTGGTTAAATCGAGTTGAAGGTTCGATTCCCGAGCCTGACGGCCTTTGCTGCGTGTCACTCTGTCTCTCTCTCCATGTTTCCTGTCACTCACTAAACTATCAAAATAAATAATATAAAATGAAGAAGGCTTTGTGAAAGATTGTCTTCAGAGGGAAAACAGGTTCAAAGCAAACTTCAATGGAATATCCTGCATAACTGCAGGCGTCTCTGTAATCTTTGCCTTTCCAAAAAGGATTTCGGTACAACTACTGGTTTTGGAATATACTGAAAAGCTACATGAAAAAGCTACTCAATTACAGTAATGAGAGTACTTGTAATGACTGTAATAATAACAGTAATGAGCACTTTTTTAAACTCAAAACTTTTCAAACAGATTACACAGTCTTTAATTATCAAATAAAGTGCAACATACGTGGAATCTAAAGAAGGAACAAGGTTAAAACGTTGAAAATGTTTTAAAATGTTAAAAATGTATATATTTGAACTTCTCTATTTGAAAATAGCCTATCTTAAAAGCTGCAATGTGTTTTATTTTGAGCTTAAAGATCTGCTATATTCAAAATGTTTCAAAGGCTATCACATGGGGGTCCGGCCCACAGACAAATACATATTAACTTGGGGTGACGTGAAAAGTTTTGAGAACCACTGTGCCAGAGAGGCCCAGAGCTCAAAAAGGTTGACAACCATCGGTGTGATGTGAAGGGGAAAAAGTAATTTAAAAGATAGTGCTGTAGTCGCACACAATATGCCATTGTTTGATTCTCACCGTTTCACCCAGGCAGGAGTCTCCCCTGTTACTCTACACTCATGTTTGTTTGTCTTATTTAGCCGGAACTCTCCACCTCAGCCTTGTTCTTAGCAGGCTGTTGTTCATTCACTCCTCCCAGTGTCTGTTCTCTCCATCGCCTCACCTTATGAAATCCCAACACTTACGCAATTTCGACTCACAATGCAGCGTACACAGACAGACTGCTTTGAGTGCGGCAGACAGACAGTCATACATGCCATTATTGTGAAGCTCAAAATACTGACCCGTACCACAGTGTAATTTGTCGTGCTTCATAATGCCCCTCCTCCCTCTCCCCTCATAACGATGTCCCTTTGTATCACTTTAGGTAATCTCAGGTCAAACTTAGTTCTCTTAGGAATATACGGTATTATTATGCAACGTGTCTGACTGTATTGATTTCATTCACCTGGTTTATTCCCATCGCTGCGCGTTCCTCCAACACAGCTGGTTTTGATTACAGAACTACTCCGTTTTTAATCTCTTTTTCAAGATGTCATCCATCCAGATAAAATATGTATCTGAAAACATTATAGGTTAGAAATAAGCCACAAGCTTTGCTGCCCGTCTCTCTGTGACATGAAGCGTTGGGTTTCCCAGCAACAAAGGACCGCAGAAGGCGCGCATGCCGACGGGGAAAAAGGTCGGGTAACAACTCCCTGGATAACAAAATGGATGCGCTCCGCACCAGGATAAAGTACAAATAGGAAACGAAACATTGTAACGTGATGTGCTTAACGGAGACGCACCTAAAGACACTCGACCAAATAACATCACCGGATGGTTTTTCCATGTTCCGAATGGACATAGAGAATGGAATAATGGACAAGTCAAAAGGTGGGGGGAGTGAGCAATGCAGAGGGTTGTGTGGACAGCCGAACGCATCAGCGGATGTGATCTCCCCCCTGTATGACTATCGTTGTAGCAAAGCTCGTGGAATTATGAAGGACCCAAGCCATCCCAACCGCAGACTGTTTGAGATGCTGCCACATGGAAAACGTTTTCGCAGGCTCAAAATCCACTGGAAATAGAGACTGCAAAAAAAATCCACTGGAAATAGAGACTGCAAAAAAGCTTCTTTCCCCGAACAATCAGATACATGAACGAACTGATAAGAACCAGAGCGAAACCGAGCAAAGGAAAACACTAGCACCCCCCCCCCCCCCCTTCTTTCAATCTCAAATTGCACCTTCTTAAACTAAACTGTGTTATATGGAAAAGAACGTACTGTTCATAAAAACGTTTACCTAGCTTTGCTACTATTTTTCTAGCACTCTTTATTCTATCCCTTTGTTTGCTCTGCTTTCTATGTTTTTTGTTTGAATATTATGCTATCTATGCCGCTACATTGTCTGTAAGGAAGACAAACAAAAATAAGTTTTACTCTTATGTACTGTACCTGTACACAAGATGTAACAATAAAGTCCAACCTTGAACCTTGGTTGTAAACAAACAAACTCAACGCATGCGTTCTGATGACATGATTCTAAACTACGTCCGTCTCTGCGCTGGGCAAATCCTATGCTGCATTGCTGGAATTTGGCGGAAGTACGAGATTTTGGCGGAAGTAACTTTACAAATCTGTTTACACAGAGAATTCCATGTATGAAACAAGTGTTGTGAATTAGTTGAAATATATCGTATCCGGACCAACATTTCTGGCTATGCACTCTATGCCTTATATTGTGACCAGGCTTTTCTCTTCGCAGATGAGTAAGGCTGGGACCGAGGCTAGTCTGTCTCTAGACATGGTAACGCCTCGCCTGCCTCTGATTGGCCCACAGACACTGCCGGTCTTCACCAGACTTTCCTCCGAGGTGGATAGCAAAGCTATGGTGGATAGTCTGGTGGTGAGGTGACACTGGCAACGTGAGGTTACTCCATGGTGGGAAATAACAAGGGACAGAGAATGACAGCTTGGCACGTACGACAGATGACGTTCCAGAATCCAGAATGCAGCCTTGTAACTTGTAACTTTTATTAGAGTAGAAGAGGCAAACTAATATTGTTTATGCCGTTTGCTTTGCTTGAATAATTTACTGAACACGTACACCGCATATGATTTGATTTGGGTGTGTTCTAAATAAAGTGTTTGTGTTGATTATTGTGTATTAATCAGATTATAGTAAACTAATACTATTATACTAAAAAGGATAAAGATGAAGGGAAAAGGGACCTTTTTACAGTACAATAATGTTTCAAGTTTACACATACAAATAAATTACATTAATCAGTGCTGCAGATCAAACAGCAGTGCAAAATGTATTCAGTATTGAGACCCGATGAAGACCAGAGGCAGGCGAGGCAGGCGCGGCGGTACCATGGGCGGGTCGTTGTCTAGAGACAGACGTAGTTCAGAATCATGCGTCACACATGCGCATGTAGCGGAGCTACGTCCCATACCCTGAAGGGATGCAACATTCTGATTGGTATTAAAAAAATACACAGCTTTCAGTTTTAGAGTGAAAGTTCAAAATAAAATGCACCAAAAAGCCATTGCATCCCATCTTTAAAGGGAATACCACTCATTTTCAACATTTTACTATGTCATTAATATACTACCTTAGAGCTGTTGTGTGGAAATTGTGGAAACTGAAGGTCTGAAAAAAATCATTAACATGGTGAATCACATCTTGATGACATCATCAAGATCATGTGATTCACCATGTTAATGCTAACAGCTAACATGTTAAAAGGTATATTAATGACATAGTCAAATGTTGAAAATGAGTGGAATGCCCCTTTAAGTAAAAGTATTAATACTGTAATGTGCCAAATGTAAAAGCACTCATTATGCAGAATGTCCCATTTCAGGTTTTAAAATGTGTTAACATCTTTCAAAAATTGCAGATGTGCTATTTTCAAATGGCCGAACTACAAATAGTAACTAAAGTACAAATGCTCCTTTAAGTATAAATGTACCTACACAAACCGTAGAAACAAAAAGGAACGAAACACCCCCCCACACACACACACACACACACACACACACACACACACACACACACACACACACACACACACACACACACACACACACACACACACACACACACACACACACACACACACACACACACACACACACACACACACACACACACACACACACACACACACACACACACACACACACACACCTCCTGTGGCTAGTCTGACATGAGAACAAATCCTGCCAGGGCTGTCTCCGTCTCAGCTTTCTGCACTGTGCAAATAAAGACAGAAAGACTAAACCAAAAGTAAATGTTTTTTATTATGGTGTGTAACCCTGTGTTTTTATGTCAACGTTAATGTGTTTTTATTATTTTTGATTCATTCTAAAAATTGTATTACTATTATGATTTTTTTTCTTTTTGTATGTTTTGACCTGGTTCCAAATTGACAACACACAAATAAATTCAGAATTATTATTATTATCCCATTATTATATTATTATTCCCAACCTGTGGGCCATAGGTATATTTCAAGTGGCCCCCCAAATAATGAATTTAATCATAACATTAATATAAAAAAGTTATTCAGTCAGTTTTTGTGTTCCGGGCCGGAGGACCCAATCGATTGATTGATCATTAAAAAAAACATGCTCTGAATGATACTAGAACTCTCGCCTTAAAAAACAGTAATCCTGGCCGGGCGTAGAGCTGGCCGAACTGCTCAGTCTGGTATTCCGATAAGCAACCTACATATAAGTAAACTATGCTTAAACGGTTAAATCTAACCTTATTCCTAACATTAACATCAGTAAAACGGTGCCAAAACCTAAATGCTATTCCTATACTTAACCCCAGTAAAACTATGCCTAACCCTAAACTTATTTCTAAACTTATCGTCAGTAAAACCAATAATATAAGAACCGTCCCCAGCAAGCGGCCGGCGTGAGGTCAGCGGAATAAAATGAGGGTGAGTGCGTTTTAAGGCGAGCATTCCGGTTACTGCTCTGAAAATGCCCTGATGATCCAGAAAGAAAAGGTTGGGAGATGCTGACCTAGATCCGTGCCCCGGCCTCCAGCACGCTCCAGCGGGCAGGAGCTTGACGACAGCGCTCCTATGGAGCGCATGATTGGATGAAATGTTTGTCACCACGCTGCTCGCCATCTATCCGTCTCTAAAGTGGCGACTCTGTCACCTTTCACATCTGTCGACTCTCGGCGCCTCTCACGTGCCCGAGTGCATAGGCCCACATGTATGGATAGATAGCAGCGTCTAACGAGCCACTGCATAGGCCCACATGTATGGATAGATAGCAGCGTCTAACGAGCCACTGCATAGGCCCACATGTATGGATAGATAGCAGCGTCTAACGAGCCACTGCATAGGCCCACATGTATGGATAGATAGCAGCGTCTAACGAGCCACTGCATAGGCCCACATGTATGGATAGATAGCAGCGTCTAACGAGCCACTGCATAGGCCCACATGTATGGATAGATAGCAGCGTCTAACGAGCCACTGCATAGGCCCACATGTATGGATAGATAGCAGCGTCTAACGAGCCACTGCATAGGCCCACATGTATGGATAGATAGCAGCGTCTAACGAGCCACTGCATAGGCCTACATGTATGGATAGATAGCAGCGTCTAACGAGCCACTGCATAGGCCCACATGTATGGATAGATAGCAGCGTCTAACGAGCCACTGCATAGGCCCACATGTATGGATAGCAGCGTCTAACGAGCCACTGCATAGGCCCACATGTATGGATATCAGCGTCTAACGAGCCACTGCATAGGCCCACATGTATGGATAGATAGCAGCGTCTAACGAGCCACTGCATAGGCCCACATGTATGGATAGATAGCAGCGTCTAACGAGCCACTGCATAGGCCCACATGTATGGATAGCAGCGTCTAACGAGCCACTGCATAGGCCCACATGTATGGATAGATAGCAGCGTCTAACGAGCCACTGCATAGGCCCACATGTATGGATAGATAGCAGCGTCTAACGAGCCACTGCATAGGCCCACATGTATGGATAGATAGCAGCGTCTAACGAGCCACTGCATAGGCCCACATGTAAGGATAGCAGTGTCTAACGAGCCACTGCATAGGCCCACATGTATGGATAGATAGCAGCGTCTAACGAGCCACTGCATAGGCCCACATGTATGGATAGATAGCAGCGTCTAACGAGCCACTGCATAGGCCCACATGTATGGATAGATAGCAGCGTCTAACGAGCCACTGCATAGGCCCACATGTATGGATAGATAGCAGCGTCTAACGAGCCACTGCATAGGCCCACATGTATGGATAGATAGCAGCGTCTAACGAGCCACTGCATAGGCCCACATGTAAGGATAGCAGTGTCTAACGAGCCACTGCATAGGCCCACATGTATGGATAGATAGCAGCGTCTAACGAGCCACTGCATAGGCCCACATGTATGGATAGATAGCAGCGTCTAACGAGCCACTGCATAGGCCCACATGTATGGATAGCAGCGTCTAACGAGCCACTGCATAGGCCCACATGTATGGCTAGATAGCAGCGAGGTAGCCTATTTTTACTTTATCAGAGCATTTCCAATCTTCAGTACTTTTACTTCTACTCCACTACATCTCAGATCCAAATATTGCACTTTTACTCCACTACATTTATTTGTGAGGTCACACACACACACACACACACACACACACACACACACACACACACACACACACACACACACACACACACACACACACACACACACACACACACACACACACACACACACACACACACACACACAGTCACACACTCTCTCTCCCTCCTGGCATTTGGCTGCAGCCAACAGAACGAGAGGAGAATAGTGTGTTCCAGTCTATTTCAAGTTAACTTAAGAGCTGCTTCCAGTTAAACACAGTGGCGTTTCTCTCTCCCTCTCCCTGCACATGATGTCCTGCCCAGTGATATTTGAGCAACATCCGGCTCGCTGGCTGGCTGGGGAAATCCTGGGAGGCAGGCAGGGCCCACTGGTGGTGCCAACTGCCAAGGCTGAAGGCAATGCCCTGCCTGCCCTGACATCATGCTAACTATAGCACACTGGGAGAAACAGAAAGGTGGTGCCGGCGTTAATCCTCTCTGCTGTAATAGTCTATGATATTACAACTAAGTGGAACTGGTCTAACCACAAGTAGCGGTTCCACCCTGCAGTGTCTTTGGATGAACTAGATTATACCCTTTTCACACCCGATCTAGGATGTCTAATAAATCCAAGCAGTATAACTTCTATCTTTTGTTTTATTTAAAAAATATATATACAGTATATATATATATATATATATATACTGTATATATACACAGTATATATATTATTATTAATTTTTTTAAGTTCAAATATCGAACTTTTTCCATTGTGTGAATGGAATGAATGGTGCTTCTCGGGTGCAGTAACCTCAGGTCAATATTCACTTATCTGTATTGTTTTATGGTCTAGTTATAGCAGCGTGTGTCACTACGTTACATAATAAGCCTTACTGCAGGGTCTCTGACCAAGACATTGTCCAAACATTGTTTTCTTTTACCAAACAAAATGTATTTATGGAATATGTATTATTTATTTAATAATAGTTACTTTTTTCCAACAAAAAAATGTTGGATACAAAAAGGGGAAAAAAAGGGGAATTTACTCGCAACCAATAAGAAATATCTCTGCGGCCTACAAATCGGAAACACAGGTCTATACTGTACCTACAATTACACGCAACGCTTTGTGAGCTTTAGAGCTGCTATTTTCAGAGTGTGCTATTATGATGTTCAAAAGAGGAATGCTAGAGTTACATTTTTTGAATACATTTTTAGGGCTGTCAAAATAACTGAGTTAATAGAGTTAATTCAATTGGGAAATTAATTAGATTAAAAATGTTTACGCAATTAATCCATGCTTGGATGACATGCCCCATACATCCCAACATTAGATGCACTATCTAGCCCTACCTCCCTATCTGGATGGGGGGGGAAACACAAGGCTGCACAATTTACATAGGCAGCGGCTCAAATCACACAGCATGACAACGGGGTGAGAGACAGAGAGACACCATGGATTTGTTATAAAGAATAAAACATGCATACATACGTATGTTATATATCCACCTTCTGTCATTTATCTTTCCATTTCCACAACAATATACAGAAAGACATATTTGTACATGTTAATTAATTGTTTGACAATACATTTATTTGGGAGGGACAGCGCATATTAATGAAGACCACACATACAATGCTGTGTAAATACACTGGATTTAGTACAGAAAACAACCAATACAAAAGACAAAAAGAAAATTCCCCAGCTAAAGTTGTTAACAACGCATCACAATCATTTAACCACTTTACGCATTTAACATATTAACCGCCAGGATTCATAAATGAATTCACCTCGTACTGCCAAGGATTTCCTCCCGTTTTACCTTTATTTTGAAGAGCCAAAACCCACGACCAGATGCTATACAAATGTTACTTTCCGTTTGTGTTGTCGGACTGGATGTTGATCTCCAGCTGGACGATGAGTAAGGACTACCGCAATGATTACAGCGTTGGCTATCGGCCGTCGAATAAACCTTCTTTTGACCAGAAATGCCATCTGGGACAAGGAATTGGAGATAAAGGCGAATAAAAATAAAAATAAACAGATAACAATGGGCGTGGGTGCGTGCAAAATTCAAGATGGCGCACTCCACTGCTGTTAACATCATCACCTAGCAACCCAATGCTAATGTAAGTAGCATCACGACTCCATCATTCATAAACACTATAAAATACCCTTTGGCATGAATCTACTCCAAATTGTGGAGGGCAGACATTTAAAATGATGTAGATCTATGTCAAAGGGCAGGTCCTGGTGGGTAATGTGGTAAATGTTGGCTCAAAAATAACAGATCTACAAACTCACAGCACACCACTTAATGCCATGCTGCAAGCTTATACATCTGCTGTTTGTGAAAATAATTGAAAAATATAAATACATTGATTTTTTTTTCTTTAACATAAAAATCTTCTCTTCAGGAGGTTCCCTGGCACTAAATCTTCTCAGATGGTGGGTCCAAATACAATACATTTGGTCCAAAGTGTTTAAATGAACAGTCAAGGATGTTTGCAATGAGGATCATGATGACATGTCTCTCAGGACAGCAGGGACTGAACCTGCTGTGGGGACCTGGGGACCAGCGTGTCTGTGTCCTTGTATCCGTTTTCGGGGGCGTTCACAGCCTTGTACACCTCCGCATACGCCCTGCACACCAGCTCTGTGGACTGCCGGAAGATCTGCTCCCTGCAAAGTCATACCACATAATTTACTACTAGTCTAACATTACTGATAAGACGGAATTATATTATCATGAATACTATTATATTATCATGAATACTATTTTAATAGTATTATTATCATAATGATATTTAATACTAATCGTTGCTGTCGGACAGAAACCTCCCATCTCCATATTCTAACTTTTGGTGTTTTTCCGGCAAATTAACGCCCTACGGCGTCACACAAAAGCATCAAAAGCTGCAGATCTGCAAGGTCGAAACAACGCATTTGAGCTTGCAGATCTGCAGCTTTTGAATTTGAATCCTGAAAAGTATAATAATATGAGGTTTCCACCCCACAGAGACGTACTACAACTAATGAGAAGCCTCGCCTATTATCTCAATGATTAATTTCCATTGCTTTATTTATGTGTCCCCCTGTTGTCTTAGATTTGTGCTCATTTTAAATGCTTCCTTTTTGGGCGGCAGTAGATCAGGGGTAAAGTAGACAGTAGGGGTTTAATGGATTAGCCAGTAGAGCGGCTGGATGGGAGCCGCAAGGTTCCCAGTTCGATCCCGGGCTCCCCCAGAGTTAGTGTCGAAGTGTCCGGATCCTTGAGCGAGACTCTGAACACATGGGACCGATATGCAGGTTGGTGGACTTGCATGGCTTCTTCCTCAATCAGTATGTGTGTGTGTGTGTGTGTGTGTGTGTGTGTGTGTGTGTGTGTGTGTGTGTGTGTGTGTGTGTGTGTGTGTGTGTGTGTGTGTGTGTGTGTGTGTGTGTGTTGCACAATTTATGTAAAGTGCTTTGGACAAAAGTGCAATATAAATGCACCATTTATATTTTAGTTATTTTTATGCACTTGTTTTTATGATCATTCTTTTGTGTGAAAAGCTCTTTGAGCTGCATTTTGTGTATGAATGGTGCTATAATAAATAAAGATCATTATCATCACTACTACTACTAAGAATAGCTCAGATTTATCTAGTGATTTTCCAAGCTCTTTTAAAGAGGCGGTTTGAAGCTTTTAAGGATGTGTGGGGCCTCATACGGCATGTTCGGCTGCAACATTTGGATTAACCACTTAAGTATAATCATGCACCTTATGCATACAGTTCTATTATTTGATTTGAACAGTGTGCCTTCCTGTTATTTATTTTTTTGCTCTGTGTGATCCGTGTTCTTTTCTTCTCATCTCGTTCTCTATCCTAGCTCTTCCTGTATCTGCATTGTTGAGAGCTCAAACGAACAGAATTTGACACCTGCAATGCTGACTTCTGATTACTACTTTTGCGTACAACAGGGTTGTGCGAGGAAGATGAGACAATCTACAAGCTCACAAAACATTACATTGTGATGCGTTCTAGGCTTGTAGGTCGGCTATTTTCCCTTGTGACACCGGCATAGGACGGAGTATAAATGTCATAATCAAGCAGGCCGAGGCTACTTTGGAGGATTTTCGCCCCTAATAATGACATGCCCAAGATAGGGTCACCAGAATTGATGTGGTTAAAACCCCCCAAATAAATAATAATAAAAACAATAATAGCAATGAACAGTTGCTGAAGTGAAACCCTTATGCTGTATCAGAGGATCCATGCCACTGCACTGTGTATTTACTTATATTGATAATGAAACAAACCTCCTCATCCCCTATATCAGTGGTTTTCAACCAGTGGTCCGGGGACCACCAGTGGTCCTTGAGGGGATTCCAGGTGGTCCCCAGCTAAATGATGGAAAGTTTGTAACCAAATGGACCCTTCTAGATCTTTAACTCTTGAGAGCGTAAAATGTTAAATTAAATAGCTGCAAATGTCAATTGTTTTCTTGCCGATTATTCTGTCCGTTACCTTTTCGATTAATCAGATAATCGAGAAGCGTGATGTTTATTTTTAATTAGTTAAGAGTTAAATTATTGTTAAAACATCTGCATTACTTAATTTACAAGAAGTCTACATAACAAAATTAGAGAATGTAAAGAAATTGTTTGCCTGTTATTTCTCCTAATGGTACCAACATCAATACAGCATGGAATTGTGGACACAATCTTATCCAACGATAACAAAATATTAGACTAAATCTCATCAAATCGTGGTCTGTGGCTCAAATGCTAAATAAATAATGGGCCTTGATATAAAAAAGAAAACTGTCCTATATCAATGGTTCTCAAACTTTTACATTTCAAGGTCTCCCCTTTAGAGGTCTTCGGGTAAGCCCGAGATCCGAAAATACCCGGGGTCCGAACTGGAGCCGGTTCCAATCACAGGAAGTGATTCGGAGCGGCTCTTGGGTAATGACCGAATGGACGCAACGATTGCCCGCTGCCCCCCTTTTTTCCCATCCGGCCAGTGGGGCCTTGCGTCACGAGACTTTAGTAAGGAGAGGCGCGCAGCCGCGCACTACAGTAGTAGAGACAACAACAACAATAATAATAATAATAAGCAATAGAAATATGGCCTGCTGCTGCTACAACAGAGACAACAACAAGAAAGAAAGCACAATTCCACAAAGGTGAAACGAAAATTGCGTGACAGTACCGCCAGGAGAAACCAGATGGAAATAGTCCCGCTTGGATCTCGTTTGTTGTAATAGTTGACCAACGTGGATTTATTTTTTATTTACAAACTGTCCGCAATGATTGACTGTCTACTCTTGGATTATACATTCACGTTAATGACAAACCACTGCCTGTATCACACATTTTCATATTGTTGTACATGTTCTGTCATCTGTGTGAAAGTGTGTAGTATTGTTCTAGTGCTTTGGTACACGTTTTCTGTGAAGCACATTGCTTCTTCTCTGCTACTTTAGACTTTTTGGAGTTGAGAATAACTGTGAGACACAACTGTAAGAATTAAGTGTTATGATTTTCTTTTAAAGTATCCCCATTAGCTGGTGCCATAGCAACCAGCTAGTCTCGACTACCTGGGGTCCACATACAAGTGTTCTCACTGGATTCTTTTTTTTCCCTCCCCCTTTTTTGCACAAACCGTTTCGTGCCACCTCCACCCACCCCCACCCACTGTGCCAAAGCCAGCAGCAGCACCTCCACCCACCCCCACCCACCGTGCCAAAGCCAGCAGCAGCACCTCCACCCACCCACCCCCACCCACCGTGCCAAAGCCAGCAGCAGCACCTCCACCCACCCCCACCCACCGTGCCAAAGCCAGCAGCAGCACCTCCACCCACCACCACCCACTGTGCCAAAGCCAGCAGCAGCACCCCCACCCACCGTGCCAAAGCCAGCAGCAGCACCTCCACCCACCCACCCCCACCCACCGTGCCAAAGCCAGCAGCAGCACCTCCACCCACCCCCACCCACCGTGCCAAAGCCAGCAGCAGCACCTCCACCCACCCCCACCCACCGTGCCAAAGCCAGCAGCAGCACCTCCACCCACCGTGCCAAATCCAGCAGCAGCACCTCCACCCACCCCCACCCACCGTGCCAAAGCCAGCAGCAGCACCTCCACCCACCCCCACCCACCATGCCAAAGCCAGCAGCAGCACCTCCACCCACCCCCACCCACCGTGCCAAATCCAGCAGCAGCACCTCCACCCACCCCCACCCACCGTGCCAAAGCCAGCAGCAGCACCTCCACCCCACCCCCACCCACCGTGCCAAAGCCAGCAGCAGCACCTCCACCCCACCCCCACACACCGTGCCAAAGCCAGCAGCAGCACCTCCACCCACCCCCACACACCGTGCCAAAGCCAGCAGCAGCACCTCCACCCACCCCCACCCACTGTGCCAAAGCCAGCAGCAGCACCTCCACCCACCCCCACACACCGTGCCAAAGCCAGCAGCAGCACCTCCACCCACCCCCACCCACCGTGCCAAAGCCAGCAGCAGCACCTCCACCCCACCCCCACACACCGTGCCAAAGCCAGCAGCAGCACCTCCACCCACCCACCCACCCCCACACCGTGCCAAAGCCAGCAGCAGCACCTCCACCCCCACCCACCGTGCCAAAGCCAGCAGCAGCACCTCCACCCACCCCCACCCACCGTGCCAAAGCCAGCAGCAGCAACTCCACCCACCCCCACACACCGTGCCAAAGCCAGCAGCAGCACCTCCACCCACCCACCCACACCCACCGTGCCAAAGCCAGCAGCAGCACCTCCACCCACCCCCACCCACCGTGCCAAAGCCAGCAGCAGCACCTCCACCCACCCTCACCCACCGTGCCAAAGCCAGCAGCAGCACCTCCACCCACCCCCACCCCCACCCACCGTGCCAAAGCCAGCAGCAGCACCTCCACCCACCCCCACCCACCGTGCCAAAGCCAGCAGCAGCACCTCCACCCCACCCCCACACACCGTGCCAAAGCCAGCAGCAGCACCTCCACCCACCCCCACCCACCGTGCCAAATCAAGCAGCAGCACCTCCACCCACCCCCACCCACTGTGCCAAAGACAGCAGCAGCACCTCCACCCCACCCCCACCAGCTGTGCCAAAGCCAGCAGCAGCAGCACTGCGAGTGTGGTGGTGCACACTGCCATCTATGGACGCACTTCAGTAGGCCTGTCACTGGTATTATTACATAATCGCCTAATCGCAATTATTTGAGATAAGCCCAATTATTTTTTCATAATCGTTAATCGTTTCCATGTTGACATTTAAAAAAAATATAGCAGAACTAGCTTACTTCGTGACGTGTTGTGTAGATCAACTATTTCCGCTATTGTGTACATATTTTAAAATATGTACACAATATATGAAAATAATTATAAAAAGATTAAATGTGTCAGTGATTTCTTTGTATATTTAAGTTATTTGTCATATCTGCCCAGTGCAATTTGTGAGAAACAGAAATACAACAAAAAATACAAATTGTAACATTCCAATGTTCGATGCAAAAAAGCACAATTACATCGCTAATAGAGGGCATGCGTGTGACATCATCATACCTGGAAGTTATGCGGGAACGTCTACTGACTGAGTGGCAAAAAAAGCTTTTTTCTGGCCTTGACAGTCCATGCATCCAAACAGAAAA
This sequence comes from Electrona antarctica, assembly GCF_951216825.1. Taxonomy (NCBI): domain Eukaryota; kingdom Metazoa; phylum Chordata; class Actinopteri; order Myctophiformes; family Myctophidae; genus Electrona; species Electrona antarctica. Next base: position 25,147,096 of record NC_136792.1, read on the forward strand.
GTCCTATCTGATTGCATTAAATGATGTTAAACGACGTTAAGCCGACTTTACCACTCGATTTGCCACTCATTTTATGCATGCGATTGGGGTGCGCACGCTTATCCGACATACCATAGGGACCGACATGCGGAAAACGATCGGATTAAGGTTGGCGAACATGCATTAAGGTTGGCGACCGGATTAAGGTTGGCGAACATGCGTTAAGGTTGGCGAACATGCGTTAAGGTTGGCGAACATGCACTGCTTGTGGTTAGGTTAGGGTTTGAGGTAGCCTGGATCCAGCCCAAAGACCCCGCCCACTCTCTGAGTGGACTGCATCTCTTGGTCTGGTGTTGCGCTGTGAACCTATAATTTCTTCGGTAGAAAAATGTATTATCCAATGAGAATCGGTGGTGGGGGGGTGGGTCTAACGAACAACCAATCAGCGCCGAGTCCCGTTTTCAGCGTCATCACGCAGCGCAACACACAGAGGGTTGAGGGAAATTCTAATCCCCTCCCCCTTGAAATCGCTCAGACAGGAGACAATGTCAGACTGAAGCTTCAAGAAAGCTACAGTCTGATAATCAGGCTAGGTTTGAGGTAGGTTGTCGTTGTCATGCGCATACCCTCTATACTCTATAGAAGTTATTTGTGTGACAATTAATCGTCAACTTTGTAATCATGACAGCCCTACACTGCAGATGGAGGGCTTCACATGGATTAAAGTTAAATAAAAATCTCAAGACTGAAACATGTTGTATGGCCAGCTCCTAATGTGCAATTTGTGAAACAATGTGATAGGAGCCCAATTAACACAATATGTTTAGGGTTAGGGTGTTTTAGTAACCTTTGCTTTCATGAAATGGATCGTGGGTTTTTATGGAACATGCTGAACATAATTGCTAGTTTTGACTACTTAACACGCTCTAATCTTAAAATAACCCAAAATAGCTCATCTACAAGCTCTCAACTGAGAGTTTATCTAGTTTAAGATTAGGGAGATATTTTTGCTGCGCAACATGCTGCCAAGTAAAATCAGTCATGGTGACTGATAACTTAAACCACAGCAGAACCCTAATAGTTTTCTCTTTTTTTTGGGATCACTTCCTGTGATGACAGATAGTATGAATCAGATGTATTCATCACATAACAGCTGTACAGGTGTACATATCAGTGGGTGACATTGGTTTTCGCCCAAGCTCCATCATTTAGTTGTTTTCCAGGAAAATAAAGTAGGAACAAAGGGGGCAGGGGAGGCAAAGAGAGGGGAGGCAAGGAGAAACATGAAAATCATGAACATGAAAAAAAGATATCTACACAGTATACACATACTATACTGTAGCATAACGAGGTTGAAAAGAGTGGCAACACATAGATTCACAGGACAGAACAGAGGCATAGGATGCAAAAATATGGATGCAAAAATATTAGGCTGCAAATGTCAATTGTTTTCTTCTTTCTTGGCGATTATTCTGTCCGTTACCTTTTCGATTAATCAGATAATCGAGAAGCGTGATGTTTATTTCTTAACTTTTCACCTACATGCTCAAAATAGTGGTAGATGAACTGTTGTATGATGAATTGTAATTTTATAAATTCAGATCCAGTGTTGTTCTGAGAAGCAGATGGATATCTGAAAGTGAAAGCCTGACTGGCAGAGAAGTAAAAAATTGAAGCGTACACTAAGGATATTAACAGAAGAAAAAAAATACTAATAGCCATGGAACACATTGTTCCAACCAGTTCCTTTCCCCTCCATCATGCCCTGGCTGACCAGGGGGAGGCAGTATAGAGACCATTACGCATGATATTTTTTGTGTCCCCCAACCCTAGGGGACACAGGGAGAACATGCAAAGGCCATTTCACCAACCCCACCTAGGGTAGGGCGCTGATGACACAGAGCAGAGGCTTTTTAGTCGGCCGGTAATGTTGAAAAACAGGTTTAAAGGAAATTCTCTGGAGATCCATTGCTTTAATTGGCCCTCAGAGGTCCGACCAGTCTCTGGTGCATTACTGAAAGAAAACGACTTCCTGGCAATGCATGCAACGTGGACAGAACAGGCCTGAAAGGAGATCTCAATTATTTTGTGCACTCTTTGAGTGTTGGGGGGAATGGGGGATTTGGTTTGTTTTTTCCCTGTGTATCTATCGCCAAGGAGTGCCGAGAGAGGGGGGAGAAAGAGAGCGAGCGAAAGAGAAAGAAGGAGAGAGAAAGAGGGACATATAATGGAGTTTTACAGATGGGGACGTTCGGGGAAAACGGGTGTGAGTGAGAAATGGACTAGAAGATAATTAATGGCGTCCTGGCCATCAGCGCTGGCCCCGTGTCCATTAATAGAGAGCATTAACCTGAGTGCTCCTGCAGCGAAGTTGCACTTCCCAGTAAAAATGTGACTCACACATACAGCCGTCCAATGCAGTGCCGGCCGGGGTAAAGCTAAAAGCATACAGTTGGGTGCCACCGATATTGTCCCTTATCATTTGACCCATTTAGGCCTGACCTCAAAACTTTAAAAAATCCCTCTAAATCCTCCAGTTTTCTGAAATAAATATTCTCACGATTTTTCAAAAATAGCAGACCTACAAGCTCGAGCTTGTAGATCTGCTATTTTTCAATAGCTAAATTATAACATGTTTAAAACACCAAAAGGGGTTCCCGCCCAAAATGGGTTAACTGTCCTTTTGCGCAGATCACGCAAACCTCAGCAAAAAGAAAAGGACAATATCGATGGCCTCCAACTGTACATGTGTAAGTGTAACGCAACCCCCAGAGGTCAGTGCTTGGAAATGCTTTCCCGGTTTGAATGGGTTAATAAGACATAGTAGTGTAAATGCAGCAGTTTTGTGATGTTTGCTCCATTTAGGATCCAAACTCCATGCGTGTTTGTTTGGGGAAGTGTCTGAAATGCAGAATAATAAAATATTTATAGTTAATATTTATATATATTTAATACTTAGTATATAATGTTCAAATTGCATTATTCCAGGCAGATGGGACCAGAGCAAATTCTAAACAACCAGCATTCTACCGAGTAGATGTTTTCAAACATTGCTTTTGAAATTTTGTTTTATACAAAGATGAGAGAGAAGTTGGTCTTCTTGTACACACAGCGGTCTCTAATTTGAAACTAGCCTCTCAAAATTACCTCCGCCTAAGCCTGGTTTTAGACTTCATCAGGCGACGCATTGCGTGGCAAAAATATATACAAAATAAAAACATTGCGAGAAATTGACAGATCTGCTATTTTTGGTGTGTGACGTGTTATATGACGCAACATGATGCATATATAGTCTGTCAAGTCACACAAAGTTTTGACTGGCCTGCCAAATGAATCAATCATGCTTAATGTCCTCAAAGTCACGCATCTAGCAAGCTTTAAACCTTTTTGGGGTCAGGATTTGATCAATCTAGTTTAATGTGGGCCATGCATTGTAATGCAAATGAAAGAGAGATGTACTGTAGTTATGTTAACCACTTGGTAGTTAAACAGACAGAAAGACCTTGCACATCTGATTACATTTGGTAAAATAAGGTAAAATAAGGCTGAAAAAGGCTGAGTTATTTGTGTTTTGTTCACAGCACACCTGACAAAAGACCATTGATATTTGATATTGATGAAATAAAATTGTATAAAACTTTAATATTGTCCAAAACCTAGCTTGCACATATTTGAAAGATATTTTCAAAATATATTTTTTGTTAATGGAAAAATGACACAAACACATGACCTTCAGGTGCAAGCAGCTCGTCAGATGAGTGTCTGCAACGTTGGAAGATTGTGGAAGAGTAGTCTGGCTTGAGACTGCTGTGCTTGTGTAGCAGAGAGTAGTCTGGCTTGAGACTGCTGTGCTTGTGTAGCAGAGTAACTCTCAACCTCAGCATGATGAACTAAAAGTCTAATATCTCCTCCGGATTATAGGGATATCCCTTTCTTCTAGTGGTTAAGATGTTGGCTTTCCAAACCTTTTGGGGTTCTTGTTGCTATGTACAGTATATAGCAAAATAACATTTTTTAAATTTTAGAATAAATATTACCTAGGTTCGTATTTAGAAGGCGTTTTCAGAGTCTGCCTTGTGTTGAATTGTGAACATAATTGAAAGTAGAACTCACTTGATGGCTGCACTGAGCAGGAAGTTGAGCTGCGGCATCACCAGGGTGTCCGGAGATGACAAGTACCTGTCAAACTGTACCTGAGAGATGAGAACCGAGGTACAGTAGAACCATCAGCTGGAAGCTAGAGACACCGCACGCATTAGGGGTGGAACCAGTGGCGTGCACAGACATTTAGAGGGGCAGGTGCTCAAGTTAAAAAAGGGCACCTTGTGCAGCGCGTGGAACCGGCCGGTTGCCTTAATTCATTTTGGGCGGGAACCCCTTTTGGTGTTAGCATTATGTTATGCTTTAGCTATTGAAAAATAGCAGATCTACAAGCTCATAGCGCGCCACCGAGTGGCGCGCTATGAGCTTGTAGGTCTGCTATTTTTGAAAAATCAAAAAAAAGAAGAAAAAAAAAAGTTGTTTTTCTTTTTTTTTCAAAAGGGCACATTGCCAAAAGGGCAGGGGGTGCTCTAGCACCCCCTAGTGTCTATCTGTGCACGCCACTGGGTGGAACCATACAGTAACTGCATCGAAAAATCAATTCCTATTTCAACAATCGAAGTGTATCAATATGTAAATAGCAACATATCTTATCGTTTGACTTTTTTATCGTATGGTATCATTTTGCAATGCAAATAATCGGTATTGAATGTATCAATCCTAAGTAGGCCTACTTGTGCATTGTATTTAGCAATTTTACAAAAAAAAAAGAAAGAGTCCGTATATATACTGTATGTCCGTACACGGACAAATGTGCTATGTGGCAAAGACTTGGTCTTGTCCATGGCAAATGTAATTTTACAAACCATTATAATGTTCTTATCTTGAGCATAAGACCCAATTACTGAATGTCAAGTCAAGAATGTCAAGGTTTTCTTCAGAATATACTGTATATGACACTTGTATGGCACATTAGGAGCCCACTAGTATTAGTGGTTCTCCAACGTTTGGACCCCCATAACTCTGAGTGTACAATTTGGAATCAAATGGACCCGTGAGGTTACAATCTCTGTGTTTCTCTGGTGTAATATTCATTTTGTATGTCCGTGGCAAAAAAATATTTTTGACGAAAATGACGACCAAAAGTCGTAAATCAGGGGTGATAACCCCTGATTTAAAACTTTTGCCTCGATTACGATAAATTACACTAGATCGGCAATTTTCACTATTGGAATGTGTTCTCTTGTCAATTTGTTGAAATATAAGAAATATAAATCGTAAAAAGAATATATAACAATCCATATTATAAACCCATTAAAACCGGGAAAGCATCCGTGTCATTTGATTTTTTTTCCTGCTGCAATCATGTACATCTGCTATTTTTGGAAAAGTTTGGTCAAGTGTTTGAAAGAATGTTGAATAACTTTGTAGTTGAATTACGAAGTAGTTTACAGAATCGGCTTCAGGTCTCAATGGTTAAAAAGGTTAACGGGGTGGGCTGCCTACACAAGACGAGGCCTGAGGTCACCCATGGTGAACAACTTACCATGGCTGTTTTCATTGAGGCTGTGTCCATGCTGGGGAGGATGGAGAGTGGACCCTGGAATCAAGAGCAACAAAGAGCGTTTAGTAAGTAAGTAGGTCGGGAGAGGCTTATTGTCGGTATCAGCAGAGAACGCTCTACACCAGGGGTGCCCACACATTTATGACGTGAGATCTACTTTCAAAATGACCAGCTCAACAAGATCTACCCACTGAAAAAACAAGTGTACCATTGCTGAAAATAGTTTAAATATATAATGTACCTGGGGGGGCTTTGGGATAGGGAGAGAAATGGGGAGAAATTATGACAGGCAGTTTCTGCTGTCAAAATATGTCCCCCCCGTATTTAACTTAAACGCCCAATGCATTCTCAATGGCAAAAGCACAAACTTTGCCATGCTACTGGTCCTACATACTTACACCTAGAAACCCCATTCAAACCTATTTAGGTTCATCTTACGGTGGACATGTTTGCCTGAAAAGAAACCTTTGAAATGTTTCATAGTTTTAGAAATATAGTGCTTTCAAATTTGAGAAATTCACAATGGGGCTCAATGGCAGATATTGGCACGTCAAAAAAGCACTTTCACCTAGAAACTCCATTCACACTTTTTATAATTCAGCTTACTGTGGAGACACATGCTGGAACTTTTTACTTTGAAATGATTTGTAGTTTGAGTTATTTAACTTAAACGCCCAATGCATTCTCAATGGCAATAGCACAAACTTTGGCATGCTACTAGTCCTACATACTTACACCTATAGAAACCCCATTCAAACCTATTTAGGTTCATCTTACGGTGGACATGTTTGCCTGAAATGGAATCTTTGAAATGTTTCATAGTTTTAGAAATATATAGTGCTTTCAAATTTGAGAAATTTATAATGGGGCTCAATGGCAGATATTGGCACGTCAAAAAAGCACTTTCACCTAGAAACTCCATTCACATATGTTGGAAACAATGTTTCATAGTTTTAGAAATATATAGTGCAAGGACACTTCGACACCAACTCTGGGGGAGCCCGGGTTCGAACTGGCAACCTTGCAGTTACCATCCAGCCACTCTACCCCCTGAGCCACCGCCACCCTGTTTTGGTTTGGTTTTACTATAGTTTATGACAGAATGGAGAGAAAGCTAAATTCATTGACAAAGTACATTTGGAATTTGTCACCCATCCTACACACCCTTCTATACCCATGGGAGTTGGATTGCTGAGGTGGAGCGCCACACCTACCAGCAGCTCAGAGTACGACTTGCAGCACGCAAGCCGTGCTAATCAAATGCTGAGTTGGTGGGGCCCGGGATCGAACCCATGACCTTCTGGTCCAAAGGCCCACAAGGTCGACTAAGCTACCCGGACATGACATTTACAACTCTAAATATTATTTAACAATTAACTATTTGATGATTCCTCCCCACACACATTTCTGTGTGTTGTCACTGCTGTCGTATCCTTCTGGCTCACCTGGATCCCCTACTGGGATGAGGGCGTAATGCCTCCGTCCTATGCCTTCCGCCCAACACACCCTGCTGACAGATGCTGGCCCTGCCCGTAGGAGTATGCGCAGTGACAAACATCACCCCTCCCCCGGCCAATTGTGTTTGTATAGACGCTCGACAAAGACCGATGCACGTCACCACACTTCCTTGAAGCAAAAAAAGATCACAGGCTTTTACACTCATTCAACTGCCTTCTTTTCTTCTCTCTGGAGATGATGGGTCACTGCTCAGCCATGCTCTTACTGCCTTATAGAGCTGTTAGACAGACAAGATGCTAATTAGGGGCAGCCAATGTGGCGATGCAGACGAGAGAGTGACCGAAAACAAACAACTTCAAAACACAAAGATGGTAAATAAGGTCACGGAGGACACTAGCGGAGAGTAAGAATGCATCGTCACTTCTGGCTCTCAGTGTTGGGCGTGCTGTGTCCCGACACGACCCAGAGCTCCTAGGCTGACATGGTACACCACAACTATGGGTGTCAGTCATCCCAATGGTACAACCTGCGCACGCACGCACGCACGCACGCACGCACGCACGCACGCACACGCGCACACACACACACACACACACACACACACACACACACACACACACACACACACACACACACACACACACACACACACACACACACACACACACACACACACACACACACACACACACACACACACACACACACACACACACACACACACACACACACACACACACAGTGTCACCTTCACAATCATTGGCAGAAACATTACTGCACAAAAGTTATTATAAAATAATAATAAAAATTAGCTAATAATCTACTGAATATATTAACCTCTGAAAAGATTAAAAAAATAATATATATAGCAGATGTGCAAGCATTGTGAGCTTGTAGATCTGTCATTTTAGCCAACGCCATCTAAAATGTCACATCGCCTAATGCTTTCCCGGGTTTGATTGATTGATTGAAAATAAAAAATTGAAATATTTATTAACAGTTTGCAGAATTACAGTACATTTCAAGCACAACTCAATACAAAGACTGTTTTAATGGGTTAATGTGGAAATAGTGAAATTCATTGATGAAAAAAAATAAGAAGCACACGTTTTACTACATTTAGATTTAGCTTTAACTCCAACGAAATGAAAAGAAAAGCTTTCACAGTAATTGGTAGGACCTCGGTAGCACTATTATATGTGCAGTGATAAGTATCACAGTCTCCAACCAGCTTCCCTCCACGGGTACACAGGCCAGTAGTGATAAGTATCACAGTCTCCAACCAGCTTCCCTCCACGGGTACACAGGCCAGTAGTGATAAGTATCACAGTCTCCAACCAGCTTCCCTCCACGGGTACACAGGCCAGTAGTGATAAGTATCACAGTCTCCAACCAGCTTCCCTCCACGGGTACACAGGCCAGTAGTGATAAGTATCACAGTCTCCAACCAGCTTCCCTCCACGGGTACACAGGCCAGTAGTGATAAGTATCACAGTCTCCAACCAGCTTCCCTCCACGGGTACACAGGCCAGTAGTGTTCATAGACGCTCAACCAAGCTGGATTATATTACCACTGCACCAGCCGAGCGCCAGTGCACATGGGATAATCAGACTGTACCAAAAAAAAGAAAATTACACAGCCAGTCCCTTTGGTTTCTACAGACAGTTTTGAAGCCACTTTTTCGACAAATTGAAAATCATTTAACTTCCGGTCCCGAAATGCTACCGATAACGACTGCACTCGGTAGAATAAAGTAGATTTTTCTTCATCTTTATCCATGGATTGCTTCCTGGGTTTTCTGACACAGATCTTTGGAGAGAGCCGAGAGACGTTTCACGGCACTAACTAAAGCCTCACTGGAGGCAAAACGAGACTTCAATAGCGGCAGTGCATTCATTAACTCACTGCGGCTGTGCTCATTTACATCATCAGTCTTAATAAATAAACCGCTAAATTGAAAACATGCGGCGATGCAGACTTATGTGGTCCTGGCGGTAATTTGCGGCATAGTAAATAAGCCCCCAGATGGTTTCTATTAGTTTTAGGTCTGACTGTGATGGCCCTCACAGAGACTTTATCTTCTATTCATGGACCCACTTCTGTTGATTTTAGGGCCATCTAATGATGGTCTATGTCAGTCGGTCGGTCGGTCCAACATTTGTCCCCCCCTTATTTATTGAACTTGCAGACCACAAAATGGGTCTATCTCAACGCAAAATCTCAGCATTTATCAATCTGTTGTTGTCAATATGACGTGAGCATAGCCAACGATCAAATCTCATGTCGAGTCTCAAGCTTGTGTACGAAATGTTCATCGCATGTGGTGCAGCTCAGTCTGACAATCCGACAGGCGTCTAATCATGTGCAGCAACGGTTTATTCACTTGAACATTTTGTAACCCTAAGATACATTTTGGTGACGCCATGGCCTTACTCTGGTGCATCCTTCTGTGAACATACAACATACAGTATATATTTGGTTGATTCCTTCGACTTATCAATAAAGGTCATTATAATATGCTGAATTTATATACAGTACAGCAATTACAATAAGATAAGACAGCAGGAAAGCTGAGAGGGAGTCTGTGTAGGAATGACAGACCATAGGAAAGCTGAGAGGGAGACTGTGTAGGAGTGATAGACCATAGGAAAGCTTAGAGGGAGACTGTGTAGGAGTGACAGACCGTAGGAAAGCTGAGACGAGGACAGCATATAGACACAGGAGAGACTGGTGGGTTTTGGTACCATGCCAGTGGGAGTGCGTGGGGTTATATTCTCAACTAGTGGACACAAAAATGTGATACATCTTTTAAAAAAAAGACACGATCTCTCCATGTTTCCTTCTCAAGTGAAAATTGGACAGAACTGCTAAAAGCCCCCTGGCCTGGTAACCATAGCAATAGCTATTCTAAAGCCTTGTAAACACGCCTGACCTAGTAAAGTAGACCATTAGAGGACCTGAGCAGCTCTGAGCACAGACTAAATGCACACTTCTTAGACGTGCACTTGGGTGAGCACGAGCAAACAATGCAAGTGCATTTTGTGTGCGTGTGTGTGTGTGTGTGCGTGCATGCGTGTGTGTGTGTGTGTGCGTGCGTGCGTGCGTCCGTACGTGCGTGTGTGTTTGTACATGTATTACTATAACTGCGAGGGCCAAATGTATTATAGTATAATTATATATATATATATAATATTGATAATTTGAGCACTAGATATTTGAGGACCATGTTCCTGGTTCCTTTTTTTTGCTTTAATGCCTTTATTTTGCACCTTGTTAAACTAACCAATTACACCCTGGCATTGGGTCCTTTAATCCACATCTTTATTACGTCATCATTGAGAGCTAGTTATACCAGTTACAGTATACCCTGACGTCATATGCTGCTACGATACATACGCATCAAACGGGACGGGACATACGCAAAGTAACCACAGTATACCGCTAATCAACTTACAAATTACGTATACATATACATAGAGGCATTTCCTTTCCTTTAATCCACCCGACACTGTTCGACATATACGTCACCATCGAAAGCCGATTAATCCACATCTTTATTACGTCATCATTGAGAGCTAGTTATGTATACCAGTTATACCCGACGTCATATGCTGCTACGATACATACGCATACGGAAAGTAACCACAGTATACCGCTAATCAACTTACAAATTACATATACAGTACATATACATAGAGGCATTTCCTTTAATCCACCCGACACTGATCGGCATATACGTCACCATCGAAATCCGTCTCTTACCATACTTAATACTACTTTTTTACCTCCAAGAACTAGGTACGTAGCAAATAGCTAAACCTAATAATTAAATATTTCAAACGTTCTTTCACAGAGAAGCTGAGATTTGACCGTTTGTAGCGGTCGACACTCACAGTACTTGCGCGCTTTGCTTGCGCACTAGTAGGCCATTTATGGCCTACTTGTGTGCAACAAGCAAGTAGGCACTGGACAGAGTGCAGTTCTAGTTTTATTTATTTTTACTCTTTGAATGCTCTTTCTTGCACTCTTTATTCTATCCCTTTGTTTGCTGTGCTTGCTGTGTTTTGTTGTTTGAATGTTATGCTATCTATATGCTGCTGCATTGTCTGTAAGGAAGCCAAACAAAAATAAGTTTTACTCTTATGTACCTGTACACAAGATGTAACAATAAAGTACAAACTTGAACCTTGATTGGTAGAATGTTAGTGGAAGCAGACAGGAAACAAGGAGAAACAGATGCCGGGGAGAGACATGCAGCAAAGGTCGTCAGGAAAGGGACTTGGACCCGCAACACGCTGCCAGGCGTTAGGCATTAGAGCCTAAGTGCCAGGACCCCTAGGCCAGCGGTCCAGGCATTTGTGGCAATTTCCATGCTGTCTTAAACTTTTGAAACTTCCTCACAAGAATAGCATTACAATTACAAACAGTGTGTGTGTGTCAGTGTTAATTTTGTCGACTAAAACAAAAATGACTAGAACTGTGACTAATATTATTGACAATTGCGTCAACAAATAAAAAGTAGGAGGGACTAGTGGAAAAGAAATCCAGTAGAACTAAAAGACAAGTAATTTTATGTTTGGTTCCGATCGGGTGTGTGTGTGTGTGTGTGTGTGTGTGTGTGTGTGTGTGTGTTACCTGCTCTGTGCTGTGCTGCTGGACACAGCCGTAGATGTAGCTCAGTCCGGCCCTGGTCAGGACAAAGGAGGCTTGCTCGTTGATCATGGTGTCCAGGTGGGCCTCGATCTGCAGCACACAGGTGGAGGCAGGGCTCGTCAGTATGTCCATATGTACACAAAAGACTTGGTCTTGTCCGTGGCAAATTTTTGATTTTATTTTTTTTACACACCATAATAATTCTTATTTTGATCCGAAGACCCAATTACTGGACGTGGAGTCTCCAGGTTTTCTTCATAATGTGTATGTCGCATTCACACCTGTACTTCGGTGGACTCGGTGCGATTGGGGGGGGTGTGGTTCCATCATTCTTGCATTTTTAATGTGCTGCGTTTGTGTTCAAACTGCGCTATGTCAACCGTAGCAAACAACAACACAGTAAAACCTATGGTGTTGTTAAATTATACTTCGAGTAATAGTTAGGACGTAAAGTGAGGGTAACGTGGATGCAGGGGGTGTGTCAGGGATTGGACGTTACTCTGTGTATGTGTGTGTGACCTTTAATCATTTTTCTTTTTAAAGTCGAAGCTTCTAGCCAAAAAACTAGCCGAATTCGAAGCTCCGTCGATGGGAGGCGGCGTGTGATTAATTTACCACCAATGTCTGAATTGTGTACTCCACGACCACAAGTAGTTCTTTATGAGGGACCTAATTACTCCGGTTCACTCAGAAACCAAGAAGCAGAAAGTGAATAATCGCCATGTAACAGGTCATTATTTAATCACCCGCCCCCCCCGCTTGAGCTCATGAATCGTGGAGCTCAAGCACATGGCTTTGAAGGGTAGCAGATCTACAAGCTTTCAACATGTCATGCGACAATGCGTTGTGGGCTTGTAGATCAGCAATTTTGATAAAAAATGAAAAAGAAATACTTAAATGGAAAAAACAGATTTATTCGATTTGTTTTTTCATGTTTGAATTTCGAATATTATTATTTTTTAGGTCAGCCCTACTGTTCTTTTTGGCACATGGAGGCACAACAGAGACAGCAGCGCTATATGTATCTGACGTTGACAATATCCCATTGATGATCCGATCACCATATAACATTATTATGCATATGCCATGTTAGTTACAGTTACATAGATCATGCTGAGCTAAACAATTTTCAAGTAGGGTCTAATTATATTTAAACGAGATGAAGAAAGTCCCCACTCCCCACACACAGTGACAGAGCTCCGCCGCTCCATGTTTATGCATGTTTATGCACATTGTTTGCTTCATTTCTTTATTTGATACGGATTGCATTCACACCTGCAGTGAACCGCAGTCAGGTGCACTTGGAAACAAAGCGAAACCTCTGTAATTGGTGAACTAGAATGAGTTTGTTTGATCCGCACCAGAATTTGAATGAGCGTTCACACCTGCCAAACGAAGTGCACTTTCCGACAATACACAGCAGGATTCCTTTTAATCGCAGTAAAACATCCTGGTGTGAATTAGGGGCGTGCTGTAATATCGATATTGCGATATATAATCGATACGTCCTCCCGCGATAAATAATCAATATCGATTATTCTTTTTTGGAAATTTTAAATGTTGTTCATAATGAAGTGATGAACAACATGTTTAGAAAAGGAGGAAATTACAGCTAAAATTACTGGATGGTGATTTGTCCAAACAGCTTTGTGGGAATACAAAATGCAGAATGCATTTCCCCAGCAGTGGACAAGTGATAATGGTCAGTTGGTGGTGTTTGTGAGGTATTATGATGATACCAGTGATAATGGTCAGTTGGTGGTGTTTGTGAGGCATTATGATGATACCAGTGATAATGGTCAGTTGGTGGTGTTTGTGAGGCCTTATGATGATACCAGTGATAATGGTCAGTTGGTGGTGTTTGTGAGGTATTATGATGAGGGTATGAGGCAAAGGGGAGTTTATGGAGTATTAATTTAGTGTTTGAGTGGTGCAACCACTATAGACAGCTATGTGTGGGTCCCTCCCTGTGTCCGAGCACAAAAATAGCGTTTTTATCGCAATATATCGAATAACGTGATATTATCGATATCGAGGGCCTAATATCGTGATATATATCGTATCGTGAGGTACCCATATCGTCCCACCCCTAGTGTGAATGCGACATTCATTATTTACGACACTATGACACATTAGGAGTCGAACTATTAGTAGTGATTCTCAAATGTTGGCTACTGCTTGTGAGCAGACATTTTTGTCAAGATTTCATTTTTGCGGGGGCATGGTGGAACAGTCGGTAGTGCTGTCGCTTCACAGCTAGAAGGTCCTGGGTTTGATTCCCGCTGGGGCCACTGAGCGCTGGGTGGCGTGTTCTCTCATTCGTGTCATCAGTGCCCATACCCGAGGCGGGGTTGGCGAAAGGGCCTTTCTGTGTGGAGTTTGTTCTTCCCGTATCCCCTAGGGTAGGTACTAGGGCATTTTACTAGTCGACTAGTCGACTAGTAAATCCACTAGTCGACCTTGTTGGTACTAGTTGACTAGTTGATAAGAAAAACAAAACAAAAAAGGGTTGTTTTTTCCCCCCCTATATCTATCTATATATACATAACTAATGTTGTGTGCAAAACACGGACAAGGGACCCAAAGTCTACAGCTACGTCATGCCAAGACCGCCCTACTTACTACTGCAACGCCGTCCTACACACTACCCTCACACGGCAGTGACGTCACAGACTTACCCTCCGCGTCGTTCTGCCGTTATCTCCTCATGTCGCGCCGAACGCCGAGCCTCAACACCACCCGCGGAACAATGGCCATTGCACTGCCACCAAAGCCGCCTCCCTTCCACACTCACGCCCGCTATGCATTTCTTCACTACAACCACTGTCGCCACAAGCACCCACACCCCCCCACGCACACACTCACACACACGGGCCACGGAACACTGTTGCCACGCCTATGAAAACAAGCCCAGAAAAAATGCCATTCAACACGCCACTTACACACACTACAACTCGCGGACCTGGCAACACTGCATCCTGCATCCATTGGCTACCATTGCTAATTTGTTGCCACATCTAAGAAAACAAGCCCGCAAACCCTGACTTCCTACAGCCTACTTACACACACTACCACTCGCTTACAATACGCAGACCTGGCAACACTAACATGCCCTCTGGCTCCAACCCCACCACGTGACCCACGAGTTTCCATGTTACGTTGCGCACTTCCGAAAAGCCCACCGGAAGTTACACACTACACACACACCCATTAGAAGAAGAAGAACACTACACACACACACTGCGCTGCAACAACAACAGCTGCTTAAAACGCAGTGTCACAAAATAATACAAAACAAGTTACCAACACATAATAATAATAACCCATCCGTTACTACTACATGTGCAGGGAACAACACTGGGTTTAAAAACACAGCTGAAACATGTGGAGTCTGTCAAATCCCACAATTTCCTTCTTCCCATATTGCGCTGCAGCGTAACTCTAGGATGAGCCGCCCAAAGGGCGGCGAAATTCTAGTATATATATATATATATATATATTTATATATATTTTTTAACATAATAGGTAGTTAAACAACTAGTCGACTAGTAAACTAGGCAACTAGTCAACTAGTAAAAATGACTAGAAGTGAATGCCCTAGTAGGTACCCTCACAAAAAACATGCAGTAATCCTGGTCTCTAAACTACCTCCCCCTGGCCAGCCTGGCCGCCTGATGGAGGGGAAAGGAACTGGTCGGAATAACGTGTTCCTTCCGGCCGGGGAAACTGTCAGGTGAAAAGAAGAAGCTTGGACTCCTCATGCATAGAAGGAAGCATGAGTTCAGTCTGCTCCCCAGGTTGGCAGAGGAAGTGTAGCGCCCAGGATTACATTAGATAATTGACACTGGGTTGCAAAAATCGTGGGATTAAAAATTATAAAAATAAACACATAAATAAAAAGATTTCATTTTTGCCCCTGGCCAGAAGCAGCAGCAGCATTGTGCACTGCTAGCACTTGTGTCTAATTGAGAAGCTGCTGCTTTCATTTCATTGATAATGAAACTTCCATAAAGAGCTCGAGTCTAGGGTACTTTGACCATAATGGATGTGCTGAGAATAGGTATGTACTATGTACGTATGTAGAAGTGCTTTTGAGTCTGAAGGACAAAAGATTCCTGTTCAATGGAAGATTTAGACACAGATGGGTCTCAGTGAATGGAATTGGAATAATTAGCTGTTGTAAAGCCCACAATACTTCTAATAACCCCCAAAACCCCTTGGTGTTGTATAATTGATTCTTTGTGTGAATGCTACAGTACGTTTCTCATATTACTGCTGACGTAGATGTACTCACTGTATGTCTTATTATTGTTTTCTTTTATTTCCAATATTATGACATTGTTTTATTGTGCCTTTTGTAATCTCTGCATCATTGAAAATAAGGGCTTGCCCTCAATGCATTTCTAAGAAAAAGGTTGAATGAAAAAAAAGAAAGAAATCTGTCCACTGAAGAGGAGGCCATTTTGTGTTATACCATAAGCACAGAATTAAGTTTGTCGTGCGGTTCATTTCTTTCTCATTTAAATAACTTGATCTCCAAGTTGCTTCTTGCAAATCACTTGAGACTTAAACGTATACTTGAAAATGTAGGATGTAAGTGCCGACAATGTAGGATTTCCCATCAAGAATTCTTATTTTTTGCATTCGCCAAAATCGAAATACATGATTAAAATATGCAACGTGTGTCTTTGCCGTGGTGTAAATTCCATTTCCAATTTTCAGTATGTTTTACTTCTACTCCTCTACATCTCAGAGGCAAATATTGTACTTTTACTCCACTAAAATAACTTGAAAACGTTAGTTACTAGTTGCTTTGTAGATTTTGATTATTGTTATAAAACAAAAACATACATTACCCACTTCAGCCCTATATATATTTCGGCCATTTGAAAACTTGTGAAATGGGACATTCTGCATAATGAGTACTTTCTACTCCTCAAACAGAGAATTTCTACAAAGCAGTATTAATATGTGATGATAATTACCTGGAACTCCAGCATTTCCAGCCTCTTGTCGGTGAACTCGAAGAGAGCCAGCGTGGTCTTCATCACGTACAGCGAGTTCACCATGTAGGTGGCCATGTCCGCCGTGCCCAGGTTGCTGGCTGAGACGGTGCACAGCTGTAGCAGAGGGTCCAGAATGCATGACAACACCTGAGAGACACACAGACAGACAGACTGGCTGAGACGGTGCACAGCTGTAGCAGAGGGTCCAGAATGCATGACAACACCTGAGAGACACACAGACAGACAGACTGGCTGAGACGGTGCACAGCTGTAGCAGAGGGTCCAGAATGCATGACAACACCTGAGAGACACAAAGACAGACCCTGTACATTCAAGACACACTCCATATATGGCCAGACCTCATCAAACCCTGTACACTCAAGACATTGCCCCCGCTGCCACCCTTAGATCTCCATATATGGAGCCGACCTATTCTGACATTCCATATGTTGTTCTGACCTCATCAAACCCTGTACACTCAAGACACACTCCATATATGGCCAGTACAGAATTAATTCCATATGTTGATCTGACCCCCCCAATGCCAAAGCGCCAGCACTCGCCCAGCAGTCTGCCGTCACCCAGGCGGATGCGTCGTTTCTCGCCCTCAGGACGTCTTACTGGTGTAATTAAGTTGAATACTAATATTGTTGACGATTTTTGGCATTGGAACATTATGAATAGAATTACATTGTGCCTTTTAGGCCTCGTAATAAAAAAGTGCATGGGACAGATAGGACAAATGACTGAAATATACCAAGAAATTACTGGCATTTTTAATACATTTTATAAAAATCACACCCGTGTGAACTGAGTGGTGTAAGGTCTTATATAGCCTGTCTGACGTAATGAAATCATGTCTGACGTAATGAAATCACACCCGGATGAACAGGGTGAACATAGCAACCATGCTCATTTTTTCTGCACTAACAAAGCCAGTTGTAGGAATCACACCCGGATGAACAGGGTGAACATAGCAACCATGCTCATTTTTTCTGCACTAACAAAGCCAGTTGTAGGAGTGGTTTACACCACTCAAAAATAGCAGAAACAGCTGATCTACAAGCTTACAGTACAACACGTCACAAAGTGACGCAACCGCCAGTCACGGTGGAGGCTGCATTATGATCAACTTGTGAACTCAATAACGCTCCATCTGGTGTAATCAGTTTACCATTTCTAGATAACCTTCAAGTTTTAAGATGATTTTTTTTTTGGCTTTTCTTCCTTTATCGATAGTATCAAGTGAAGACGTCAGGAAAGAGGGAGAAAGAGAAAGGGAGAGACAACCTTCAAGTTGAGTGTTGTTGAGTAGGGAGTGGGAGGACTTACCTGGGCAAAGTCTGCTTGGCGCGCGTCAAGGGGAACCACGGAGGAGTCGTGGGAGGCCAGCACATCTCTGAGCAGGTACAGGGTCTGGGTGAGAGAGGCTGTAGGGCCCAGGTCAGCTGGGGGAAGCTCCACCTGCCAAGGACAGGACAAAGGACAGGGTATGGGTGAGAGAGGCTTTAGGGCCCAGGTCAGCTGGAGCTTCAAGGACAGGACAAAGGACAGGGTCTGGGTGAGAGAGGCTGTACGGCCCAGGTCAGCTGGGGGAAGCTCCACCTGCCAAGGACAGGACAAAGGACAGGGTCTGGGTGAGAGAGGCTGTGGGGCCCAGGGCAGCTGGGGGAAGCTCCACCTGCCAAGGACAGGACAAAGGACAGGGTCTGGGTGAGAGAGGCTTTAGGGCCCAGGTCAGCTGGGGGAAGCTCCACCTGCCAAGGACAGGACAAAGGACAGGGTCTGGGTGAGAGAGGCTGTGGGGCCCAGGTCAGCTGGGGGAAGCTCCACCTGCCAAGGACAGGACAAAGGACAGGGTATGGGTGAGAGAGGCTGTACGGCAGGGGTCAACTGGGGGAAGCTCCACCTGCCAAGGACAGGACAAAGGACAGGGTATGGGTGAGAGAGGCTGTACGGCCCAGGTCAGCTGGAGCTTCAAGGACCTGTCCTTGAAGCTCCAGCTGACCTGGGCCCTACAGCCTCTCTCACTTTTTGGGAAACGGTGTTTCTAAAGAACATGCACCTGCATGCGATGCTGATTCTCACCTGCATCCGCGGTGATTGAACAGAGCGTGGACTTTTGCGGAGCATTTCTGATATTATGCTGTGCCGAGGTTACAATATTCACGCTTCTGAAGAGAAATAGACCTTTTAGAGTGACTAATGGTGGATTTGAGAAACGGAAGCTGCAAAAGCTGGGTTGAAAACGCAGAGGTGAAGTGAGGCACACACAGCACAGGCTTACACGGCAGTTCCGCATACTCCGCACCATGAACATACCTTCTACTATGTACGTACACTATGCGTATGTACGGTATATCTTTTGGAATATTTTACCCGTTTATGTCTTGTATTTTCTTGTTTCCTTTTCTCCTGCTCTTACTCTAACGCTATCCTCTCTTTTCGTACGGAAACTACAAAATTAAAGAGTGCACACAAACAAACAAAATATTTCACCCACTTATTTACACCATTAATGTAAAGAAGTGATGTCATGTGTTATGTGACAATAACGCTGATGCTGATTCTGAATCAATGTTCTGTGTCAAAAGGAGATAATGCAAGTGGACAGCCTGGGTTTTCCAGTGTCTTTAGGAGTATTGGACAACGAAAGCACAATCACCGGTTTTACGCTACCTAATGTGTGGTAGCGTAGGTGGGGGGAGTGTGGTAGCGGCGGCACAGCACACACACAACACTCCAACCGCGTAATCTATATCCTTCAGGCGGACAAATGCTCTTCATAACATTTCCAGATCATTAACAATTACCTGTAATGAGGGCTGTGTCAGACCAAAAAACATGCAGGCTCCAACAACTAACGACAGCGAATAGCCTTTTGTTTTTATTTTCTTCCCTTTCTGTCCCTAATGAAAAGACACTTTCATTTCACTAGGCTCAGAGAACTGGGGCCCCTGGCCGCTACCTCTGGCCATCTAATAGGAATGATTACGAGAGGACCTGTGTTCCTGGTCCTGGGATTTGATTAGCACCCCGCTAAGGCCATAGATTCTTGGTAGTGCTAATGATTGGGGTATAGTGACCAGACTCCCCCCCCCCCCCCCCCCCTCCCGGCTGCAGCTCGTGCGCTGGTATATGTGGATGACAATTTGAGGAAGCACCATCGGTGGCTGTTGTTTTTGGACAGCCGACAGCAGCGATACGGTCATTTTACAGTTTTTATAATTATTATCATCATTTTTGAGGAGTGCTAGCCCAACGTCTGGCTTTCGGAAAGTACGTCATATGGCAGCTATGGACTTTTAATGACGTAAAAAACAGCACCCCACGTGATGTCATGTTGCATACTACGTCATACAATTTTAAAAACAATTTAAAATAGTTCCAACTAGCCGATCTACATCGACACGTTGTGACACTTGTAGATCGGCTATTTGAAATACTAGAGTGGTGCCTGTTGGAGCCTCTACAGTGCCGTTGGACACTGGCCTACTTGGGACGATGCAAGTTGAAATAGGCTGGACTGGATGCTAGGGCTGGGGCGGTATGGGATTTTTGTTACCGTGGTAATTGTCCTCCCCCTTACCGTTGGTATGGCAGCCAGCTCCATATATGGTCCCTGGGCAGGGGCCCTGTCCAGATGTCAGAACAGGCCAGCTTATGGAGTTATGTGTCAGGCATGCCCAAATATGGAGTGCTGTGATGTCTTTTTGTGGCGGTTCTGGACAACCGCGGGTCCGACCGACTCGACACTGGGCACGTGCACCCCTGTGGTGGTGTGGAACGTGTGTGTCGAATTTGAAGTCGGTGGGGGGGAACGGTTCCCGCGTTACGTGGATTACACACACAGAGAATTGGTGCATTAATAGTTAGATTTTAAAGGGTTTTTCAAAATAGTAAAAATGGCAAATGGATAAGGGGTAATGTTTGTTTAAGAGTCTTTTTTGAGGAGCGTTATCCCCTCCTATACACAGGTTTAATGTTTGTCTTTAGCATTGACATTTGCCAATAAAGGGAATATTTACGTCATAATGTGTCGTTATATTGTCTCTTTTGGCATTTAATGTTTGTGTTGGCACCGTTTGTTTTACATCACCATTACATCAACTAATCAACATGAGTTAGACTTTAATATATTAGCACCCCTCACTTCACACGGGTGTGATTTTTAAACCACATTGACCATGGCATGTCTATTCTGGGCACGTCATTAAAGACGGAAATTTGAAAGCACACCGGAGACTAGAAAATAGGCCTTAAGTGGTTTGGGAGAACACAGCGAACTCTCTCTTCTATCTTAATAAACCACATTGGACATCCAACACCCATCGTGTGTGGGAGATGGCAAATGGGTTAATAAAATTAAAATAAAAAAAAAGCAAATATAAAACAGGCAACTACTACAATGCATTAATGCGGGAGCTCTTTCCGGTACCTTGTCCATGAGTCTGCTTGCATGAAGGCTTAAGCTGTTGAAGAACATCTTCTTGCTGAGGATGTGCATTTCCTCCATGGTGATGAGCAATGAGCCCACGCTGGTCCCCACGATGGAACTGCATTGGTGGATGCACACACACTTAGGTTTACAGTGAGTGGTGGAGGTACATTTACTTAAGTAAAGTACAAATACCTCAAAATTTTACTTAAGTATAGTACTTGAGTATCTCCAGTTTCCAATAGTTTTACTTCTACTACACGACATCTCAGATCTAAATATTGTGCTTTCACTCCACTACATTTATTTGAACACTTTAGTTACTAAACTCTAACCTAATTTTGGTCCATTATTTCTCCACTTTAATAATACCAATTTGCATTGTATTTAAGCATTTAAAGCATTGATTAGTCACCTTTACGAGGTATCGCATGTAAGGATCAGGCATTCATGGAATGAGCAACAAAGATAAACGTGTAGCGCTTCCAAAAAATGTGACAAAGTGGTTGGTATTCACCCTTGCTTTGAGTTTGAGTTGCTTAGTGGATTGGATGATTGCACTCTCCCACAGTAATAAGGAAAACACTACACATATTGGCCATTTTTACTTTCATAATGTTACACTCAGTGTTATGGAACTCAGTAACGGGTGGAAGATCCAAATGCAGCCGCAACAGCTTGGCACCTCCTCATGTTGGTTATGCACCAACCTATAGCCACATTTTGCTCTGGCATCCCATTCCTCAACCAGATTTAGTCAGCCAACGTGGTTCTGTTGGTCACGGCAGCTTCCATCCTCTCTACTCCCAAATTCTGGAGGTACTCTGTGATAAAACTGGCTCTGTGGGGGGTCGAGCGTTGTCATTCTGGAGGGTGACGTTAGGTCCCAGATTCTGAAGATATGGGATCTCCACTGGTTCCAGAATCTCATCCCTATATCTCACTGCATTGAGATTGCCTTCAATTATGACAAGTTCTGTCTTGCCTGTGAGAGAGATACTGCCCCATACCATACCAAGCTGTTGTGGCTGCGTATGGATCTTTCAGACACTACTGAGTTCCCTAACACTGAGTGTAAAATTAATAAAGTGTAAATATGTGTCTTTTTCCTACTGTGTGAGGGTGCAATCATTCAATCCACTAAGCAACTCAAAGCAAGGGTGAATACCAACCACTTGCCATATTGGCAAAAACAAAATTAGGCACAACCTACACGTTTAGCTGTGTTGCTCATTGCACGAACGCCCACTCCTTACAAGCTATACCTCGTTGTAAAGGTGACTAATCAACGATTCAAATGATACAAATGATACACACAATACAAATGGGAAGTGGAGAAATAATGTACCAAAGTTAAAGGGATAGTTCAGATTTTTTTAACTTAAGTTGTATGAAATACTTGCCATTAATATAGTGGTTGCAACTGTATTAATTGATTGCCCGAGTCCTGTGGTGGGAGTTCTGCTCTGGTTTTGGTGAAATATCAAGTAGTTCCGGTCATTTTGTGGGGGGCACTGGGGGCCACGCAGTAAAAGTAAATGAATCCACAAAACTAACGTCATTTGTATTGTTGACCTATTTCTAAAATATTAGTGCAACTTCCGTTCTTTTTTTACCCCTCTATCACACAGAACTATGTTTTTTGTGTCCATATCACTACGCCCAAAAAATAGTTCCATGTGATAGAGGGGTCAAAGTTGAACGAAAGTCGTGCTAATATTTTAGAAATAGGTCAACAATACAAATTACGTTAGTTTTGTGGATTCATTTACTTTTACTGCGTGGCCCCAGTGCCCCCCACAAAATGACCGGAACTACTTAATATTGACCAAAACCAGAGCAGAACTCCCACCATGGGACTCGGGCAATCAATTAATACAGTTGCAACCACTATATTAATGGCAAGTATTTCATACAACTTAAGTTCAAAAAATCTGAACTATCCCTTTAAGTTTCACTTTTGTTGCTGAGTTTAGTTACTTTGTAGATTTTGATTATTACAAAACAAAACATATTAACCACTTCAGCCATTTGAAAATATTTTCAAGACTTTTATACATTTGAATTTTTTTTCGTAACATAAGGCCCAGAGGCTTCAGAGGTAATCAACTAGATTAGGCAGGGGACCAGAATTTTAAAATGACTTGAGTGTTTGTTTGTTGTGTGTGCTATATAGGACACAAACACTTGATGTTTGATCATTTCTGTGCCAGTCCTTTATAATGCACAGTTTTTCAGTATTCTGTGTTGCGGGTCCCTGGCATGGAAGTGTCTTTGTGAGAAGAGAATTGAAGGACAGGCTGGCAAGCCGAGGCTTTCTTTTCTTTTTTTGAGCATCTGGCTGATAAGAGCACAAGCTCTTATGATGCATTCCATTAGCAGTGGGGACAGAGTCAGACCATCATTCCGGCAAGAGCACTATTAAAGATGTGTCTATGGAGTTAACATTACTCTAATAGAGCCCCAGGTGTGGTTATAACATTCAAATATGTCTTCCCTGTGTATTTTTGGTTTCTTCCTGAATCACGGCACTCCATCTTTAAGGATGAATGAATCATACTGTGTAAAGTGGATGGAGATGGACAAAATCCACTCAGAACTAACTCAGATGTGTCTGTTTTTGATTTGTTATGCATGTTATATTGTGTTTTTGTTTATTAGTCATTATTATTACTATTATGACTATTACTGTTACTATTATTATTATTATTATTATTATTACGACATGTGTATGTACTGAGGGATTGTTTTAGATATATGCTGAAAAAAAGAAAAAAAGATTCATTATTAGAATGATGATGATTATATAGAATGATTTTAAAGCCACTTAAAACTAGCTATACTAACTATAGCTATAAAAGGAAGCTGATGCCATGTGAAATAAGCAACGTAGCAACAAACATGAGTCACTGGCAGTCACTCGCTCCCCAGGTTAAACAAACACTAGCTCTGCTGCACACGACTGCAGTGAGTGAGATTCCTGCGTCCCATAGCCTGAAGGGATGGGATCTGCTGTTTCGATTGGTTTAGAATGAAACTTCAAAACAAAATGAAAAGGGAGAAAACTCAGAAAAGGCCATTTCACAAAATGACCGAAAGGGCCATTTCACGCGGTCTTTACGTTATGTGTCACATCTGCCCTGTGAAAAGTGTTTTTACAAAGCCTAGTAAGCAAGCAGAAATTTGGTTTTCTATTTATACAGTGTGATTCTAATGTTCCAATGACAAAACCACTATGATTGATTGATTGAATATTTTTACTAGACAGAAATGCTAAACAGTACGAGAATAGGCAAACACTTAATCTAAAAGGATTACACCAAAAAAGTGGTTTCCATTGAGGTCATTGGGGTCCAATAATCACAGTTACTTGTATTGCCAATGAATCATCAGGGACAGAGCTTTCAAGGGGTGGTAGCTGATGGTGTGGTGGTAGAACTATAGAATCAAGGGGTGGTGTATGTAAGGTACCTGATGGTGTGGTGGTAGAACTATAGAACCAAGGGGTGGTGTATGTAAGGTACCTGATGGTGTGGTGGTAGAACTATAGAATCAAGGGGTGGTGTAAGGTACCTGATGGTGTGGTGGTAGAACTATAGAATCAAGGGGTGGTGTATGTAAGGTACCTGATGGTGTGGTGGTAGAACTATAGAATCAAGGGGTGGTGTATGTAAGGTACCTGATGGTGTGGTGGTAGAACTATAGAATCAAGGGGTGGTGTATGTAAGGTACCTGATGGTGTGGTGGTAGAACTATAGAATCAAGGGGTGGTGTATGTAAGGTACCTGATGGTGTGGTGGTAGAACTATAGAATCAAGGGGTGGTGTATGTAAGGTACCTGATGGTGTGGTGGTAGAACTTGAGCAAGTTGGAGAGCTTGTAGAGAAGCACAGCGCCCGGCTCAGCCACAATCACCTGCTCTATCCTGACCTGAAAAACACACACACACACACGCGCACGCACGCACGCACGCACGCACGCACGCACGCACGCACGCACACAGAAGTGTCTTTATAGACTAAAGCAGTGGTTAGCTCAAGACCCAAAAGACACATTCGATGAAACTAATGAAAAGATACGATCTACAAGCTTGCAACACGTGTTGTGAACATGTGCAAGATGTGAGTCACCGTTTGACTGTTCTTGTAACCAGGAACAAAGAAATCACGTGGTCGCTAAAAAACAGCTCGCATACACTTCCATGTTAGAGCATTTTTTATCATGCAATTATCTCCAGTCTGTATTGTTCCTCTTCTTGCTCCGCCATGATGGTATTTTCAATAGAGAATAATAAAGGAATGGCACGGCCGTTTGACTCGCAGATTTTTTATATTACGTCCCATCAAATCTAATGCTTGACTGCCAAAAATGCGATATGACGTCCTATGGTCTTTTCAGTGGTTTACGATAGATGGCGCTCTTCGTCAACATACGAATAGTTAAAAGTTGCTAGGTGACGAATTGACGATACAATCGGAAATTAACCAGAAGTGAAAACTCCGTCTCCATCCGCCTCAATGTAAACAGATGTACAAAAATGCATATCTCGGATTCTTTTCCCAGATTGCATTTTTGGTCGAAATCAGCTTTATTCAATGGCCCATAAATAACTTATCGTGGTTACAAAATGTATTTTCCGGGTGAAAGAAAGGATCATCCACCACTCCACACAGCATTTGTTCACATCTCGCAATATCCCCAGGGCCCACCAGTGGGCCCCGACCCACATGTTGGGAACCGATGGATGTAATTGTAGAGCATTCTCACTTTAAGTGGCCTGCAGACTCCCTCTGTGATGTGACACACTACTTCTTGCATGTTCTCTTCCACACCTGTAATTGGACAGAAGATGAGTGTTCAGTGTTGTTGTTTTTAGATGAACAACACTTTTGATCGCAACATGTACTGTAGCAGACAAAAGATGAAATGCAACGTTGTAAGTAGGTGATCACCATTATTACAACCGTTTTATTACGTTTTATTTGCCGAAGTACCCATTAAGACCGGGAAGAGCACTGTGTTTTTTTTTATTTAAGCTATTTTCAATCATTTTAACCACTTTAACAATTATCTTATACTTATAGATATTAAATTAGCAGATATACAAGCTCATAGCGCATCACTTTGTGCCACACTATGTGCTTGCAGATCTGCAATTTTTTTGAAAAATCTTGAAAATGTGTGCAATTGAATATATACATATTTTTTAAATATTGTTTTTACTAAAATAGGGGTTCCTGGAACAAAATATTTTGAGATGTGGGTCCATGGTTAAATTCATATAATTTTGCTTGAGAACCACCGAAAACTGTTTAGTATTTAGAAGGCATTTGTAGAATCGGCCTCAGGTCTTAATGGGTTAAAGAGATTAACATATAAATGCACCAAGTCTCTGTGTGTATTCCACGTAACTCGGGAACCGTCCCCCCCATCGACTTCAAATTCGACACACGTGTTCCACACCACCACATTTGTGCACAGGGCCCCATATATGGAGCTAGCAGCACTCCATATTTGGGCATGCCTGACACATAAGGTCTCTGCCCGGGCTCTGGACAGGGCCCTGCCCATGTCCATATATGGATCTGGCCTGTTCTGACATCACAGCACTCCATTTGGGCATGCCTGACACATAACTCCATAAGCTGGCCTGTTCTGACATCTGGACAGGGCCCCTGCCCAGGGTCCATATATGGAGAAAAGGGACACAGACATAATATCTGGGTGCAATTCCAACTTGCATCGTTCCAAGTAGGCCAGTGCCCAACGGGCACCGCTGTAGAGGCTCCAACAGGCACCGTTCTACGTAGTTATTCAAATTATGAAAAGCCTTGATGAAGGCTGTGTGCTGCAACGTGTAGGCGAATTATGTTTTATTCTTACCATGCATTGGCCATTTCAATACATTTTAACATTTTCCACAAGAAAACACATTATTCAGATGGCTTGTGTTTGGGTTGGAGACTTGGGACAGTACCTTGCAGGGTGACCTGTTTGAGCAGTGCCTCTAGGTGTTCCTTCTCAGAGGCTGTGGCTTGGTGCAGCCAGGCCAACATGTCCCCAACATACCTAGAAAATATGAAAAACAAACAATAATTCATGAACTGACAAGATGATCACCTCACAATCATTATATATTTTGGGGTGGATCAAGGCATACACAGTGCTGCCTTGATCCCGCCTCTAGCTGCCGCTGATTGGCCAGGCCGTTTTGTGGCCGGGCATCAAGTCTGCCTGAGAGTTCCCAGATGGGAGCAGGAGGGGGGAACCCAGTGTACTCTCTGCTGCCCCATCTGGTGGAGTCAGGTTAAAGTGATCCTGCTCTGTGGATGAATTGTTGTAGCCTGGCTCCAGCCCCTGAATCGCTAGCCACGGCCATTAGAAATATGTTCTTCTGGCGATTCAGGTCTGGTGACTTTTTTCGACCGCGGTCGAGATCATGGATTTCACAATGCCATGCCAGACTTCCCGGTTCTTCATTGCCATCCCCAGTTCCTGCTTACTGATGCATGTGTCCCTAGCGATGACATCAGGGAACGACAGTTTTCTACCTCTGGTCTGGTTTGAGGCAGGACTCCAGAGAAGAAGGGAAGATATAACCTCATTGTCAGCTCTGTAGCAGTGGCCGGCAAACTGTGTTCTTCTGGATCGGACTAGTGAAGAAACACGGGGAAGGTTGCCGTATATTAGATTAGTCGATGGGTGGCTCTTCCAAGACAGATTTTGTGCTCTCATTAGAAGGCGGGTGTAAGTGCCATCTAACCGTTTCTCTAGTTTCTTTGAAAGTGTCCATGTCTCGGAGCCATAGAGTAGAATCGGCTGAACGGTCGTCCTAAATATTTTTTACTTTTAACATCTTACTAAGCTGGGATGACCAGATCTTATGCATGTCATTGCAGGCTGACCAGGCCATACCCTTCCTAGTTTGAAAGTCATTTTGGGAAGAAGATATATATGAACCCAAATAAAGTCATCAACCTGTTTCAGAGGAGTGTTGTTAAGTTCACCCTTAGAGATAGAAGGGTGAGAAGTTCAGTCACACAAGAGAGACTCGGAGTAGAACCGCTGCTCCTTCGCCTGGAAAGGAGCCAGTTTAGGTGGTTCGGGCATCTGGTTAGGATGCCTCTCGGGTGTCTCCCTAGGGAGGTCCTCGACGCACGTCCCACTGGGAGGAGACCCCGGGGCAGACCAAGGCGCAGTTGGAGGAAACACATCGACTCACTGGCCTTGGAACGTCTCGGGATCCCCTAGGAGGAAGTCACTAATGTTGCTCTGGAGAGGGAAGTCTGGAGTCTGGATTCAGATTTTACGGGGGCCAGTTTCGAATTGCAGCCGTCCGTAGGTGCCCTTTGAGAGCGGAAGATGGATGGATGGATGGATGGATCTACAATGGTGAGGCTGAACAGAACAGATGTTCAATCTATTCTAACTTGTTAGCTTAGTTATTTTCGGCAACGTCATATTACGGCGTATAAATTATGGCGCTATTTGGGGTAATTTTCCCTACAATGTCGCTCTCTTCCTTGGAGACAACTTTTATAGCCTTCATTACACTACTAGCTAGACGTTTGATATTGCTTAGGTGCCCCATCACACACTTTGTGGATAAAGGATATACTTAACTATGTCAAATTGGAAAGAATCAGATGCTTGCTGGGTGGCTCCATGAATAAATTCAGTAAGATGTGGGACCATTATTTTAGACATTTTAATGAGGTGAGACTCCCGGATAATTGTCCAGGCAGTCATTTATAATGCGGTGGCATGTCAGATGGCGGATCGACTAATATTCATATAACTTCTACCAGTAGTTTATTATAATAGTTTATAGTTTATTATAACATATATTATGTTTTGCCTACATGCATGAACCTGAGTGCATGTGTTGCATCGGGTATGCATTTGTGTCTGTGCTCGTGCGTGTGCATGTGCGTATCCTTGCCCTCGGCCGTCGGGAGGTGAAAGAGAACCTGATGTTCTTCTGAGAATGGCTGATGATGCTGTAAAAATGCAGGTGAATGCGTGCTGTTCCACCCAGGGCCTGATATTCTGAGAACAACTCTCATTAGGCTTCTTGGCAGAGAGCAGGAAGAGGGTGGGGAGGTGCACTCATGATGATCGTTGACTCTGTATGGTCAATGATGCCTCGTTTCCAAGAATTCACGCCTCTAATTAAATTCCCACAAACGGTTCGAGCAGGGGGGGCTCTCTTGATCAATTTATTTGTGACTATTTATTTAACGACTATCAAATAAATAAATGAATACAAATAAATTCTAAAAGGTGTTGGTGTCAAGGTGACATGGCTGTTTTTTTATTTTATTTTATTTTTTAAGGCTTAGTTTTAGTGTATCTTATTAGTTTTAGGTTTTTTTATTGTAATATGGATTAGTCAGGGGATTAGAAACCATTTTAATTATTTGATCAAAGACTAAATCCTAAAGATACTTTCTCTATGATTGTAGTTAGTTCTTATTCGTTTTGTAAGCACATACAGTAATAGCGTTTCAGTTAGTTATCGCTCTTTTATTCCCCAGGCTCATTTGTATCGTTATTTCAGTTAACTAAAATCTTTTTTTGTTTGTTTTTCCCCATTATTAGTTTTAGGCAACTATGTGAACAGTGAAGTACCTCATTGGGTCATGAGAGTGCATCTCGATGGGGCGTGGGGTTCCTCCAGGTCCTCCTCTGGTGAGGGCGTCAATGAAGCCTCGCACCACCGCGCATCTGCGCGCCGTCCCAAACTCATCCAGGGTGTACCTGAATGCATAAAGACAAGAACATTCAGCTGCGGGAATGTTTCATTATTAGTCAAACTGCGAAAGCCAGAGCAAAACTATCGTAATGAGGCTGTCTAAAACCATGTCGCATTTGCGAGATTGTAGATCGGCTATTTTCACCAAAAAAAATAAAAAATCATGGAAAAGAAATGTTTAACACTCAAATGTTCTTGAAAAATCAGACTTGTCTTAAGTGAGTGGTGCTGTACTGTACTGTACTGTACTGTACTGTACTGTACTGTACTGTCCCTCCTCCCTGGCCTGTGTGTGTCTGTGTGTTAGGCTGTGCAACAGTGACACTTGGTGGTGAACAAAGGCTATATATATTTCCGTGCTCGGACACAGGGACAGACCCAGGGACACACATACACAATGTTAACACCTTGTACGGGGGTCCCCTGGAACCAAATCATTTTAGATGGGGGTCTGTGGCCAAATACATATTAATTTGGGGGTCCTTGACAGGAAAGCGTTTGAGAACCACTGCCTTATGGCATGCAAGTAAGACGGCGGTCAGTCAAGTCAAACAGTAAGTAGTAAGTAAGTCAGAAAGTAAGTAAGCATGTCAAACGGAAGACAGGAGGGAAATAAATGGTAAATGGTAAATGGTGCATTTATATAGCGCCTTTATCCAAGGCGCTTTACATAGATTGTGCATTACATTCACCCATTCACACACACATTCATACACCGATTGCAGCGGAAGCCATGCAAGGTACCAACCAGCACATCGGGAGCAATTTGGGGTTCAGTGTCTTGCCCAAGGACACTTCGACATGTAGACAGGAGGAGCCGGGATTCGAACCGCCGACCCATGGATCATTGGACGACCTGCTCTACCTCTTGAGCCACAGTCGTAGAAGGGTTGTTTTGATTTCATGCCGGAGGCAACAGTTCAGTGTCAGACTAAACAGCAGGCCGTGTGGACTCCAGATTACAGAACGCTTCTTTCCAGTGGTGGAAAAAGTACTCAATTGTTTATTGTTTATAGAAGTATCAATACTGCAATGTAGAAATACTCTTTTACAGGTAAAAGTCCGGAATTCAAAAATGTACTTGAGTGAAAGTACAAAAGTATAATTGGCATCAAAATGTACTTCAAAAAGTAGAAAGTACTCATTATGCAGAATGTCCCATTTCAAGTTTTCACATGTATAAAAATATGTTGAAAATAGCAGATCTACCGGTACATGCACAAGCTTGTAGATCGGCTATTTTCAAGTAAAGTACAAATACCTCAAAAGTGTACTTAAGTACAGTACTTGAGTAAATGTACTTAGTTACTTCACACCACTGCTGGTTTCCACATATCGCTGCCTACCTCGTCCACTCCCTGCCATCCTATTGGCTGCTTTCTGACCATGACAAGAAGCGGGAGACAATTTATTGATTACCGATACCTTTAAATGAACACAAAGCGAAAAGAAAGAAAATAAAACACGTGTCCCTACTCTGACCCTGAGTCCCTGACTCACGTACTAAAAATAAGTTAGTACGTATTAGTTATTAAGTGAGTTTCGCATCTGAATGGATAAAGGTCTCTTGGTCCCCTCTGCACTCTGTGGTAATTATGGAACCTCAAGAAACACCTGTGGAACAACATGTGCATACTAATATTCAAATCACAGGACATCCAACACACAAACAGCTGTGCATAATTACATATTTAGTTACATTATTACATATTAGTAGATGTGCAAACAAAGTTTACATCTTTATTCCCTGCTCCATTAAGACATCGGTGAAGTAATATGATTTGGCTGCAAGCCAACACATAATAATTGCCTCATAAGCATTCACGGTGAGATAATGTTAATTTCCCTCACAATAATTGGACATTCCCCGCCGTAAATGTTCACATCAGATGGTCCCACGGACCACATCAATTTGTTCATGCTGATTAATAACGTCCCCTGGTGTGGTGCTCGTCTGAGCAGCGCACTTGGGGTCTGATCTCGTATTTCACGTACAAAGGAAGAGCATTCTTTAAGTTGCACTTGTTGTACTGTACTCTAAGTCATCCATCCATCCATCCATATTCAACCGCTTAGCCGTTCGGGTCGCGGGGGCAACAGCTCCACCAGAGAGCTCCAGACTTCCCTCTCCAGAGCAACATTAGTGACTTCCTCCTGGGGGATCCCGAGATGTTCCAAGGCCAGTGAGTCGATGTGTTTCCTCCAACTGCGCCTTGGTCTGCCCTGGGGTTTCCTCCCAGTGGGACGTGCCTCGAGGACCTCCCTAGGGAGGCACCTGAGAGGCATCCTAACCAGATGCTCGAACCACCTAAGCTGGCTCCTTTCCAGGCGAAGAAGCAGCGACTCTACTCCGAGTCTCTCTCGCGTGACTGAACTTCTCACCCTATCTCTAAAGGAGATGCCAGCCACCCATCAAAGAAAACTCATTTCGGCCGCTTGAATTCCCGACCTTATTCTTTCGGTCATGACTAACACTTTATGACTAAAGGTGAGAGTTGGAACGAAGATTTATCGGTAGACAGAGAGCTTTGCCTTCTGGCTCAACTCTATTTTCGTCACAACAGTGCGGTACAGCGACTGCAATACTCAAAGTCAGTGGTTCTCAAAAGACCGTCAGGGGTCCTTGAAGGGGCTCCAGAAGGTCCCCAGCAAATACAGCATCACAATCTACAAGCTGTAGATCTGCTATTTTTGAAAAATCGTTAAAATGTGGTGCAAATCTTTGAATACAGTATATATTCTTTTAGAGCAAACATTTTTAGCTCAAATCTTTGCTTCTGGGGGGTCCCTGGAACAAAAAAATGTCATATGTCCACAGCCAAATACAGATAATTATGGGGGGTCCTTGAGCACCACTGACATAGAAACATAGGTTTTCAGAAAACTTTTAGGATTCAGAAGCAATTGTTTTAGAATTGGCCTCAGGCCTAAATGGGTTAAAAAGTAGCCGATCTACAAACTCACACAAACCGTTGCATTTGTGACACATTGTGAGCAAGTTGCTATGCAACACAAAGCAGGTGTTACCCAAAATGGAAAAGTTACTAATATATAAATGACTGGTATGTCTTTCTTATACTGAATTGTGGTGAGGTTGTTCTCAAAAGGTTGCGATTTGAGTTCTGAAAATAGCACAAGATAGTACAGATGTAGGTGAAATGTAATGTTAATGCTTGGCCTCCCCTTGAAAAGAACTAGATTATAACAGAATGTCAACTCGAGTGATAAAACGGACAGACAAACATTCACAAAATAAATCAATGTCCACATGTTTGTACTCAAACTGCAAAAAACAATGGTACACTGATGATAAAGACAATACAAACGTTTCAATGGCCCTTGTTATTAAAGGTGCTAGGATTAGAATCAGGGGGTGTTGGGGTTAGGTTAACTTAAAGGTAGTGCAAGTGATTTTCTTTGGTTAAATTAAGTGTTAAAAAGCTCTATATTGTGATAGTACTCATTGCTATATAGTGTTTGTTCAGTAACATGAGTCTCCATGTCTCTCCAGATTTTTATTAAACAGAAAATGCATTTTCAGGAACAGAAACTGAAACTGGGATACCAATTTTATCCAATCAGGATAGAGAACACAGCCAGGATACATATTAAAGTGGAATTGTAAGTGATGACACAAAGAAATGAGCAGACAAAATTGGAACTGGAACACTATAAAATATTAAGCTCATAAATAGCTACTCTCGGCTCGGATTGGCTGAAATTTGGTCACCTACCTGAAAACGTTTTTTCAGTTTATTAAAGAGAGACAGTAACCTCTGTCACTGAACAAACACTCTAGCAATGATTACTATCAGAATATAGTGATTTAACCTTTTAACAAAAAACTTTTTGTTTTAACGAAACAATATCACTTACACTACCTTTAAGGATGTAGTCACTGTTAAGGTTATCTTAAGGATGTAGTTAGTGTTAAGGGTAAGTTAACACTTTCCCTGCGGAACACGCTAAACCTGACATACATGGTTTCCGTCGGACAACCCGGTGACGCCACGCGCTTGGGTCACGTGACCGGAAAAAAACCCTGACGCTCGATTCTCAGAATAAGAGACTGCTCGCCCCTTTACCAACTCGCCCCGGGCGTACAGCCGGCGGAACAGCGCGGCCTGGTATTCCTAAAGTAATCTAAGTAAATTATGCTTAAACGGTTAAACCTAACCTTATTCCTAACCTCAACCTCAGTAAAACGATGCCTAAACCTAACCCTATTCCTAAACTTAACCCCAGTAAAACTATGCCTAACCCTAAACGTATTTCTAACCTTATTCTCAGTAAAACAAAATAAAGAATACAAGAACCGCCGCACCGAGCTGTCGGCGTGAGGTCAGCGGAAAAAAGCTTGGGTGAGTTGGAAAAGGGGCGAGCGGACCGGTTACCGATTCTCAAGGCTTCTGGGAAATCGAGGCACAATGCAAAGTCTATGGTGCGTAATGGCTGCATCCATCTTGCTCTGTTCTCTGTTTCGGATCGCGGCAGTGGAATATTTTTCGACTCGATAACAAACGATGGGAAACAACGGCAGTCAAATGGGGATTACGATTATTTAATCCCGCAGTCTAAAGGTGCGTTCAGACTTGGATGTTTAGAGTGGCGCAATTACATACCAAGTCAATGCAAAGACGAGAATAGCGCGAACGGGTGCGACCTGGTGCAGCACAAACTGGACGAACCGAGGCGAATATATATATTCAGGTCTGAACGCAGCTTAAGTGTAAAGGATGTACTGTATTGAGTGTTAAGGCCCACGCATACTCCAGTTTTAGGTGATAAGCTACTCACCTTTTCGGTGGTTAGTAAAAACAGAGAGATGTGTTGGGGTGAGCAGTGAGTTGCTTATCACCACTGCTGGCGTCATGTAATGTTGTAGTTTTCCCAACCACCTCGGTGAGTAGGTTAAACGTGAGCCTTTTATTTAAGGCCCATTCATACTCCAGTTTTAGGTGATAACCTTATCACCACATCTCTCTGTTTTTACTAACCACTGAAAAGGTGAGTACCGGTAGCTTATCACCTAAAACTGGAGTATGAATAGGCCTTTAGGGTGTTTAGTGTTAAGTGTTAAGTATAGTAAATGGGTGTTACTTGTAAAGGACAGGTCGGTCTTGTAAAGCCTCCATAGCTTGACTCAGCACTGGGCTGATATCGCACGACTCCTGGGTCAGTCCTCTGCATTCATCTGGACAGTGGAGTGGACACAAACATACAGTTATACTCCTGGGTCAGTCCTCTGCATTCATCTGGACAGTGGAGTGGACACAAACATACAGTTATACTCCTGGGTCAGTCCTCTGCATTCATCTGGACAGTGGAGTGGACACAAACATACAGTTATACTCCTGGGTCAGTCCTCTGCATTCATCTGGACAGTGGAGTGGACACAAACATACAGTTATACTCCTGGGTCAGTCCTCTGTATTCATCTGGACAGTGGAGTGGACACAAACATACAGTTATACTCCTGGGTCAGTCCTCTGCATGGGGACACAAACAGTTATGAAGGAAGTAGAAAGCTCACAACGTGAAATCCTTTTATGTTCATATATTAGGGACGCCAGGTTGCAAAGGGCTAAAGAATCACTAACCTTCCGTTTCCCAAGCAGCCACTCTACCTCCTGAGCCACTCACTGCCGCCTCGTTAAAACTGCCAACACCACTGTACTGCCGCCTCGTTATAACTGCCAACACCACTGTGCTGTACATGGGCCGGGCTCTAGTGCCTACCGATTCATAGATTTTTCGATTACATTTTATTTACAGGCTTTGCGCGGTGCCACTCAAAGTGACTACTGGGTTGGGCTGCTGGATGCATGGGCCAACCCCTAGTACAGTAAGCAGTTGAGGGCTGATTTCACCCCTGTGCACGTTTTCTGTTTATATTTAGTACTTCCCAGTACCCCCTCATGAAAATACTTCTCCCCAAATCCAAAAGGACATTTTTATTTTCCAGGTAACATATAGACAGCTACGGAGCCCCTGAATGGCCATGCATTCAAAATATATTTTATCTTGTCCGGACAAGATAATATCTCGTCCGGACAAGATATTATCTCGTCCGGACAAGATATTATCTCGTCCGGACAAGATATTATCTCGTCTGGACAAGATCAAATATATTTTGAATGCATGGCCATTCAGGGGCTCCGTAGACAGCACTAAACATGTAATGTTATGTGAGTATAATATTAAATACAGTATATACTAAAAGTGTTATATATCTCTGCTGTCGGGAAGAAACCACATAAATCCAAATTGTTTTTCAGGAAATTAAGAAAATCTTATATGTTTTAAACAAAGCAATACTGCCTCATCAAAGTTGGTATTGCGACTTTATACATCAGTGCTACCCACCCCGCATGCGGCCCCTGCTTAATGTCCTGCTACCGTACATTGACAGGCTTTATGTTGATGGTGATCTTCCTTTTCAGGCAGCACTTGGCACCTGCCCACAGAGCCAAAACTACTAGTAATTGGTGTACTGACCATGAGATTACTGTGCTTAACTGACCAGCCAACTGGCCTGACCCCCACAGAGAATCTAGGTTGTATTGTCAAGAGGAAGGTGTGAGACATGAGACTCAACAGTCAACAATACAAAGTATTTTGTATTATCTGTTATCTGCTATTATTTCTGTTATCAAACAAACCTGGGCTTCCATAACACCTGAACAGTGCCACAGGCTGATCACCTCCATGCCACGCCCCATTGACAAAATCATTTGTTCAAATGTAGCCCAGACCAAGTATTGACTGCATACATTAATATACTTTTCATGATGGTCGACATTTCTCGTTTAAAAAATATATATTTTTAGTGGTCTCGTAAAATATTTTAATTTGTTGAGATACTAGGATTTTTTGAGTGGTGTAACCACTCCCTTACGGAGCTATGTGTGTGGGTGGGTGGGTGGGTGCGTCTGAGCACGAAAACAGCATTGTTGTTTTTCACCATCTGTGCGCACCCTAACAGACACACACAAACACACACGCACATATTAACTGTATAGATGGTGATTTTGGGTGTGCCAGTACAGTAGTACAGTAGAGGGTACAGTAGAGGGACCCCCACACGGTAACTCTGTCATTTCTCAACCGTTTCGGGCGCGGGGCGGCTCGCCGGAATCGGGCCAGCACCCTGGGTGCGTTCCTGTGGGTCTGCTGGAACCCCCCCCCCCCCCGGGAACCCCCACACGGAGTTGCACCACTCACTTCACACGGGTGTGATTTTATTATTTTCATGAGCTGTATGCCATAATCATCAAGATTAAAACAAAAAAAGGTTTTAAATACTTCACTTTATGCACAATGAGTTGAGAATATATGAAAGTTTCACTTTTTGAATTATATTATGGAATGAATGAACTTTTACACAATATTCTAATTAATTGAGATGGAGCTGTATATACCTATTCAAAGATTTGCACAAATATTCACACTTTAAAAAATAGCAGTGCAAATACATCTGCTATTTTTGAATAGCCAAAGTATAAAAAACGCTTATGACACAGTCAGATGTTTAAATGTTAAGTGCACTTTCGATTGGAAGACAGAGCTCGCTTTGCCCGCAACATTGACTAACAATGACACACGGATGTCTCCTCCCAGTGAGTGCAGCAATATTTTTGCTGGAATCTAGTATGAAAAGAATCAGCAGTTGTATATGTGAGCTTAGAGCTTTTCTTTCATAGAAGGTTACAGCAGTAAACAAATTGTGTGTGCATTTTCTGCATGTACGGTGTCATTACACTATTCACACAACTGGGTGAGTCCCAGTTGTCGCAGATGGCCCGCCATCCGCCTGACCTTGACTAAATATTTACCTGGCTAAATTGTAAGATTTGGTTAAAATGGAATAAAATGCAACATTGCAAGGGAAATGGAGAGGAAACTAGTCCCCAATTTCCCTCCTTCTGCTAAGTTGATGTATAACAATTACAACAAGCACTTAAGTATCTATTCGCTTGTAGTCTCGCTGAACTGTAATTACACAAAGAAAAGGAAGCTGGGATCCAAAACCAGTATTTCCGCCAGAATGGGCTGCAATTATGTTCCGATGTGTTATTGGATCCAAAAGGCTTATACGTTTTTATTTCTATGACACAATGATTGATTTTCTTTCCCCATTTGAAGGCAAGGCGTATCGTTTTTTGTTATATCACTCCAAAAAAGTAAAAATGTTCAATCTATCTTCCTGATTATATGGGTGACGTGTGTGCGTGCGTGTACACAGACCTCTGGCATACATAGTTTGCAACACATGGCTTGTAGATCTGATCGGTTATTTTGTATTTTCTGTGTATTTCCATGGCGCTCAACAAAGTTCAAGAGTCAGGCTTTAGAAGTGTGACTCCTGCCACCCGGGCTATGAAAGTGATGAAGTGAGGTAAGCACCAAGGTGTGTCTCAGCTTGATTACAGTGAGGTCACAGTACATGGAGTACAATCTGCTTCATCTCAGGGCAGGCTTTGCTCCTGTCTGGGTGGTCTACTACTCACTCTGGGTCCAGCGGTAGAGCTGTTCATACGACGTCTCCTGTAACACAGCCATCTGCTCCATGATTTCCAGCCTGGAAGCAGCATGCAAACCACAGTATTACACCTGTCATCTCCACTGTAGGATCACAGCTAAGAGCCAATCTGTGTGTGCCAATGTTTCATGCAATTAAAGTCATAATGTGCATAAGCTATGAGCACAATTGGTCAAAAAAAGCAAAGCTTTTTGTTATAGCTTAATTGCTACTAGCTATCAATGTCTGATACTTTGGTGTAAGCCTAGTGTAACATTCTGTTTCTCTCACCCTGCTGTTTGCTGGTTGGTCCGTAGAAGAACCTTGATGTCCTCGTGGATGTGTTTGACTCGGCTGAGCGCTTTGAAGAAATCCTGTGGAGCGCCATACATTGCACACATCACGAGACATGGCCAAAGCATTTCCGGGGGTCCCCAGCCAAAAAGGTTGAGAACCCCTGCTCTAGAGCAGTCATTTTCGCTGCACGACACAATCATACGCTGAAGTTTAAAATATGGCTAAATCCAACATAACTTGGCCACATACACCTGTTATGTGTTTGATTATAGTCATTTCCAGATCACCTTACATATGTCCAAAACTGTTACTTGCTTTAAAATATGTTCTTTTTTGACACTTGTGTGTAGTATGATCAAGTATTTGCTGCCTAACGGCAGCAA
This sequence comes from Electrona antarctica, assembly GCF_951216825.1. NCBI lineage: Eukaryota > Metazoa > Chordata > Actinopteri > Myctophiformes > Myctophidae > Electrona > Electrona antarctica. The sequence continues at coordinate 25,186,192 of NC_136792.1, forward strand.
TTTCATAGTTGATCTATGTGCCATACCTCGGTAAGGCTGTCAAGGTTACAAATTTAGTCACACCTAAGATTGTGATTGCATTGAACATTGGAACATTACAATTTGTATTTCTGTTTGCCTTTTAGGCTTCCGTAATCACAAATTGCATAGGGCAGATTTGACAAATAACTTAAACTATACAAAGAAATCAATGACTCATGTAATACTTTAATATTTTTTTCTTTACAAAAAATTTACAAAATAGCGGAAATAGTTCACTTTGTGACATGTAGATCTGCTATTTCTGCTATTTTTGAAAATGTTTTCAACATGGAAACGACTGACGATTATGCAAAAATAATTGCGATTATCTCAAATAATTGCAATTGGGCTATTATGTAATAATTGTGACAGGCCCATACCTCGGTCACGGGTGCGTCCCGAGTCCTGCGTAGTGTGGCCATCTCCTCACTGGACAGCTGGAACTTGGCCAGGAAGGCCTGGGCCACCTGCGACCTGACCTCCAGGCGGTGGCTATAGGGCGAAGAGGAAAAAAATATATGGTACAATCTGACACTGGTGTTCCCAAACACTGGGTCGGGACCCATTTGTGGGTTGCGGACACATTTTTATGGGTCCCTTTATTTGTTTTTAATTAGCCCATTATTAGCATTTAAAAAAACATTGAAACACATGAATTAAAAACAAATTCAAGATTACTATTATACACAATTATTATATTTACAATCTGTTTACTTTCACTGTTTCATGTCCTTTTTGTAAACTAGAAATGTTCAATAATCAAGACACTATGACAACAATTAACAACAATAAGCAAGACTATCAAAGTCAAAGACAAATACTGTATACATACATGAAGAAATCAAAGCAAAATCAAAAGAAATTCCATAAAGTAGTAGTGAAGATAGCCAATCTACAAGCTGGTGTAAAATGAGGGCTTTTGATTTGAACTAGTTTGGGTCCCGGGGGGACATTTCTCTTTGAGAGTATTTCTACATTGGAGTATTGACACTTTTATTTAATAAAAAATAAATGTGAGTAATTTTTCCACCACTGGCAAAGAGGAGAAAATATGCTACAGGACAAAGTCCCTCACACTGGTCTGTGGTTTCAAGTCACACTTTATTTATAGGATCCGATTAATTCATTCCATGTACTTTGTGATGATTTATTTCAGGAGAGTGGGTGGTCCATTCCTCCTTTATTTTTAGGGGTGCAACAATTAATCGTACTAACAGACTTAATCGATCTAAATAATTTGATAACCGACTATTTAATAAAATATTCAATTAATAGTTTATCCCTAGTTTGGACATGTCATTAGGCAAATATATATATATATATATTTATGTCTAAATTGGTGAACTTGTGAAGTAATAGATCAATATAATTCTTAGTGATAGAATAATCGCTCAGAAAATAGTGGCACTTTAGCCCTAATAATGTCTGTGAAACTAATAGAAGGACTAAGGATAAGCAGAGTGGGCAGTCTCTGTGCATGAAATGTAATGATTTACGTTTACCACTAGATGGCAGCGATACCCCTAAGCAAGTCACACAACATTCATCATCGGGGAGGGAGGGGGAGTGGGAGGGAAGTGTAAATAAGATACTGTTTGCAGACAGAACAAAACCAGCAGAGAGAAAAGAAGGTACTGAAAGAGAACCATATAATACAGGCGAGGTTCGTGTCCAGATCTCGACACTATCAATAACAAACACTGAGATCCCTATCTGTGTGCCTATTAATTTCTCCACACACAATAGCGTCCATGGTAACCGTCCCAGACGAGCAGAGAACCTTGTCACGGGATAGGAGCAGAACAACGGCCAGGCTCTCCGCTGTCTGTCTCCCTTCCTTTATCCCGTCTACCCTGCCCACACCCCTTCGTCTGCATTCTCTCCACTCCTCGCAGTCCTCTGTGAAGGCAGTGCCAGATCGGTAAATCTTTGTCGTTTTCTTTGTGCATAGGAGGAAACCTCACATTATCTGACCATGGACTAGTACCACATTGGGCCCAAACTGAATGGAGGGCGAAAAGGCAGTAAATCTGTTAACAGGGCTTCGCTTGGTGGGACCCCCTTGAGAATTTGTCGTCTCGTATAAAAGCAGATCTGTGGGATAAACACTAAACATGTTATGTAGGAAAAACTCTACTCTCAGTTCACCCTGTGACATTGTGTGTACATGATTGTATTATATATATTCTTTTTTTGTCCAGGACCCTGCGGGGATGTTGCCAGGAATTCTGGGCCCCATACTGATGTGAGGGCCCCCCATGCTGCCCTATGGCCCCGTGTGAATGAATCACTTTTCACCACTTTACGACAGGACAGGAACCTGTCAGAACATATCAATACCCCCTTTCTTTCTTTCCCGTTTGCATTTTAGCCAATGGGATGGAATTACCCAGAGCTCAGGTAGATCAGAGATATGAAAAAAAGAATGCGGAAACATATCAAGGATTTATATTCTTGGCTTGCCGATAGTGTGCACAAGAAATGTGTTTTGTGAGATGAGCCCAGGACACTTAAGGGCCATTCTCACTGAGCACAATAACTAGAACTATAAAAATATAGTTTTAAAAAAGTCAAGTGGATGGCAGAGTTCATACCAACTATAAATAAAATACAATGGTGAACGATATAGTTATATTCATCTTCATAGTGCTCAATCTGAATGGCACTTAAGACAGACAGACATGCACACACAGACAGACAGACCCTCTTCTTGGCGGCTGGGGCTTGTCGCCCCCTCCCTCTGAGAAATGTTCTAACCATCAGATAAAGGGAGTGGAAAAACTGCGGTAGTGTTTACCAGTAAGAGTTATAAAAGCCATACAGGAGGAGGCTAAACGGAAGGAGGTTTTTCTTTTCTTTTTTTAGATGTAAGAGAGCTGAACCGGAACACAGGAGAGGGCATCTGATTTCCCCATGTCAATATTTGTATGAGAGCCAGGCAGCTCGGAGAGGTAACAAGTTCCTCTCCCATCTCCCAAGTTGCAATGCCTGATAGACCACTGATTCTAACTCTTTTTGATTTCAAGGACCCCCAGTTTGATATGCATTAAAGTGAAACAGACAAATGAAATGTATGCATTTAAATAATTATTATGTATGCCTCTCTGTGCACACTTTCCTCCCCCCTCCTTATTCAGAACATTTCCCATTGCTGCTAAAGAGTTTTTAAACCAACCTGCCTTAAGAGGTTTCATCATACCTGCCATTACTGGTACTTTTATAATTTTCTTATTTTTCATTATATCCATCAACATCATTATCATCATCATCTTTCATCAACATCAATCATCATCAAAAGAACCTTGAACATGCTGTTATATTGTATTGTCTTGATTAAGCCGATCTGGGACCCTAAACTACACTGTTAAAAGTTAATTTAACTCTGACACATAAGGTTCCATTCGGTTCCAATTGTGCTCTCTCAGAGTTACAGACCCGTAATGGTCCATTTGGTTCCTAACCATCAATCATGTAGGTGGGGAACCGGTGGAACACTCTTCCACGGACCCCGCATTGAGAACCAGTGCACTAGAATAACAGTGACAGACAGACCTGTTCCTTCTCCGGGGTGTAAATCATCCCAATCCTCCCAGACAGGCCACACACGCCTGCACAAAAAATGCAGGGAGAGAGAGAAAAAAAAAGGGGCGTACAGGGAGTTTTGGGGCGGTCTAGGAGTGGGACGTCTTTTTCCAGAACTGTCCGGGCATGATAAACTCCCGTCAAGGGTGCAATTACCGAATACCAGAATGAGCTAAGAGCACATCAGAAAATAGACCTGTGTCAAACTCTGACAGCCAAGCATGCCAAATATTCTGTGGCTGCTGTGTAAGCGGACGGGAAAGCGCTCGATGCTCAATTTCAGTTAGCGGGCAGAGCGTGCAGCAGGGGAAATATCGTGACATGCAAAGGTTAGTTACATAATGTTTTAAAGAACAGGGCGTGTTTGCATGTGCTAGGGTGACAAAACAAGCGGTGTCCGCCATGTACTAATGAATTGCACACCGTGAACTCCCCAACAGACTTACGGACTAGTCAAACAAACTGGTATTAGTTTGCATTACAGTTAATCAAACTAATGGATTTAATGATAATCAATTTTATAAAATTATTGATTTTGGGGAGGGAAATATGATTTATTTATTTTTCAACATATGTTATTACGTTATGCGCTCATTTTTAAGTGGTGCAACCACTTCCTTAAGTAGCTTTGTGTGCCTGGCTGGGTGGCTGGCTGTGTCTGAGCACGGAAATTGCATTTGGTTGGTTTTCAAAACCAAGTGTCACTTGTCTAACACACACATACATATTAACTATATGATGATTGCAGGTGTATCAGTACAGTACAGTACAGTACAGTACAGTACAGTACAGTACAGTACAGTACAGTACAGTACAGTACAGTACAGTACAGTACAGTACAGTACAGTACAGTACAGGGACCCCCACATGGTAGGTAACTGTCATTTCTCAACCGTTTCGGACGCGGGGCGGCTCGCCGGAGTAAGAGTAGCTAACTATGAGTTGTAAAATAGAAGATCTACAAGCACACGAGTTGCGGTGCACTCATAGATCGGCTATTTTCAGTATTGTTGTGCGTTGAAATATAAAGTCAGGCTTACTTTAAGTTACTCAGGCTAATTGATTTAGTCTATTATAAATAATCTATAAAAATGTTTTCATGTTGAACTGATATAGAATAACTGTCCCCCCAAAAAAGAAAAGGTACTTAGTTGAAGTCCTATTCCAGAGTCGTCAATCAAACTACCAGTTTTCATTTCAATTCAATCTTCATGGACTCATGTTCCAGATAAGATATACAACCTATATAAAATGTCAGATCAAAGGCAAAATAATAAATTACATGGATAAAAACACATCGATATCCCACAAATAGTTTCTTTGTTTGCACCTAAGGATGGCAGTGAATCGAGCACCTTGTTAAAGTGTCGCCTACAGAACTGTATTCATTATTGGATTTCTCATCACTTTCTTGCCGCTTGTATATTGGATACTGAAACAAACAAATATTCCCACAGGGACTAATAAAGTTTAATATCATATCTTAAAGTATAATGAACATCTATAAAAGGCCTAGCGCCTGCAGTATCTCCAAAGAGGTCAAGACCAAAGCTTTACTCAAGTTACTTTCTCTACACTTTGTTCCTTCCGGAATCTCATCAACTTAATATTATCAATCTACTGTTCACAGACGGCAACATAAGAAAGAACAAGCGCTCTTTGTGGCCAGCGAACCAAATGGGCCTAACCTTTCATAGCTTGAAAGCTGTGCGGGTCGATTATCCATTAAAATCCATTAGGGGCCATATCAAAGGCGCGCAAGGAAATTTGGCTTTCATAAAGCGCTTTAGTTAGACATGCGCCAGTGATCATGGAGTGCAGTCGGTACTGATCACATCAGACAGACAAAGGCGTATTCACAGTCATGGCCTCATTAACAGCCAGTCGAGCCTTAATGAGACTCAAGTGTCATTTTACACAAATTGTCAACCATGATCCGATGCCCCGCCATCATTCAGTCGGGGGGCTTTTTGGCGCTCTTGAACTTTAGAACAGAGGAGTCATACTCGTAACGCTTTTATTTTTTGCTTTTGCAAAATAAAGTAAAGCTACAAGTATGAAATGTTGTTTCATTCTCAACTCCAAGCTGAGAAAGATTGTCAGAACTTAACCAACGTAATTCTTCTGTAATCAGAGTGATTATCACCAAGGGAGCAAAATCAGCTATTCATACAAATTACATTACTTGCAAATGTTACTATCCTGTAGTACATGTTTTCTATTTGCACACCAGATCAGGGATTGTATTCATTTCCTATCCCCTATTTATTTAGCAAATACAAAGTACAGTAGATAGCTTGTATACGCATTGTACAGGTGCAGCTGTGCCACTCTGCAACAGCTGCGCTACGGTACCTGCTGCGTCAACACAGTACCTCTGATGTGTACAGAAACATCTGTCTCTACCATGTCTGAACACGTTGGGCACGATAAGACGTCAACGCACGGCAAGGGGACAGGTGTGAAGTGTCACGTTGCTTCCTGCAACAATGGACGCCTCTTATTAAAAACGCTCCTGATGACAGCTCTTTTCACCAGTGGCCGGCCTGGACACGTCACTGAACACAAAAGAGCAGTGGACAAGCACCAGGTCTTCAATAGGGTGCCCCCCCTCCCTTTACCACACATGCTGAAATCCCTCGTTCCTTTACATTTCATTAGAGTGCATTGTTAGAAAAGACAGCACAAGCAGCTCGGGACAGGCCTGCTCCGCTAGATAAACACACACCCTAGAACCAGCATCCGATCAGAACTCCGGAAAATCTCCTAGCACATCCGCTCTCTCTTCTCTCGCGCTCTGTCTGCCCATACAAGCACATTAATGTGAGCTCATGCGGCAACTGTCTGAATTAGTGTCAACGGGAGAGGAATAGTGCTGCGTTTCAGGAAAGCATCGAGTGTGTGACCTGAAATGGGCGCAAGAGGCAATGCCGAGTGGCGTGGCGTGACGGCTGACTGGTGGCAGGGTGGAGGGATGATGAGGACAGTTTGAGGACAACCACACAGCAGCCTCTCCCTTGGCAGCTCTACTGAGACGAAATTGGTAAGACGAGGTCAAACCCCTGGCATGCGCATGCCGGTCCCATCTGGCCGAGGGTCGTCACGGCTCGGTGGATGAAAACGTCACACTGACGGGACGGGACTGGCTATGTCGGGCTTAAGAAAAGGAGGACGCAACCAGAAGAGTTCTTGTGTAAATCCGTCATAAACGTAAACATCAACATCCAGCAGGTACAGTTAGCAATACATAGTGCACGTACAGTACATTCACTGCTCGCTCGCTGTTACCCAGCAGGAATCTTCCAAACCGTACTGTCCATATTCTGGGGGCAAGCATTCGGTGACAACATCAGATCTACAAGCTCACTACGTGTCACATTGCAATGCGTTGTGAGCTCGTAGATCAGCTGTTTTCGCCAAAGAGATTTGGGGGATCCCGCCGGGGCCAATTAAGTACCTAGGGGTTTAAGGACTCGTCTCTATTCTTCCTTTCCTCAACATGCGTGCTTCTCTCTGGAGGTCACCTTCCTGCGCCAGGGGGATTATCAGCGTGTGCCAATGGAGCATGGAATTGCTAGTACGCCGCAGTTGTCAGCAGTGTCATTTGCCAGAAATCTACCAGCTCTTCTTTCCTCCTCCCTCCTCAATTCACGAGGACACACTGGGGACTGGCATGCCATAAAGTCTAGGAGAATCTGACACCAAACCCCCCACTCAAACTAGTGAACATTTTTGTCACGCCAGCATCGACACACACAGCTCCATGTGGATATTTACAAAGGCGAGTGGGCGCCACACATCACACATTCCTTTGTATGTTCTTAATGAGAGAGGCGGAGAGAGAGACGGTGTAGAATAAGTCAGGAGTGAGGACTCAGGAGGGAATGCTCGTTTGGCTGAATCTGATCCTACCTGTAGGCCAGCAAGGAGTTCAGAACAATGGTCTTATACAGTACTTAAGTAAGATGCATGAAAGACCATTGCAGTGCATAGGTACGCATAGGATTTGCACATCTCAGGACTTTTTCTATGTGGGAGCAATACATTCACACCCAAATGACACCCACTGGCTCCCCTCTTTAGTTGTAATTGCCTCGCTTCGGTGAAGCAGCGCAGCACAAGCATGCACTACTTAGACATGGATCTCAAGGCTGAAACTAGAGAATGAAAAAAGAGTACAGAAATATAGACAGTCAGAAGCTTCCACGGGCTGCCTAGTGGCTCAACCAGTGACCACATACTGTACGAGTTTGAATCGGATTCACATCTTCTCTTGCATGTCTTTCTGCCCTGCCCTATCTAAATGAAGCAGACATTTGATACATACATACATACATACATACATACATACATACATACATACATACATACATACATACATACATACATACATACATACATACATACATACATACATACATACATACATACATACATACATACATACATAAGCTGACTGCTGCCCTGCTTAAGTAAAGAAGCTATTTCAAGAGCAATAATGTATTATCCTCATGAATGATTTAACGCTTCATATCCAAAAAAATGACTTCCAAGCCAGCTACTGTATGTGCGCTCCACCTCAAATCTCTTACTTTTGAGAAAAGTTAGAAAACAGTTTTTCTTGCATATTTCTTATGCAAGACTTGCAATAAGCTACGTGTAAGAGAAAAGAGACTTGCAATAAGCTACGTGTAAGAGAAAAGTGACAAGTCAAAGTAATAAGTAAACCATAACTGAGATTATTAACGTGTATAAATTATAACTGTGACAGCGAAAAAGTCCTCCTTATAGCGGTGTCTTCATAGCTTGGCAAGTCCAAACTTATGGACTAATTTGAACTGGGGACCCCCCAAAATAGCTATAAGCTCACAGATATTTTCAAAATGTTTGCCCCTTTCTTATATTATTTTACGATTTGCCCAATGTTTTACCATGCAGTTGTTATAGTATAGTTTACTTACTTTTGATTATTATTATTTTTATTTTTTGTATTAAAAGGCTTACATTGTCACTTCACTGTCACCCGCTTGGTCCCATCAGTGCCAACATTCGCACTTCAGTTAAGAACCTTGGTGTGACTTTTGATAGCAATATAACATTTGATAAGCAGATCGTTTTTTTCCAACTTAGGTTTTTTCTAAGGTAAAGTCCTACTGCCCCCTACATACCTTGAGTCATCCACGCTTTTATTTATTTGAGGCCATATTTGTCTGATTTCATTAATCCATATATCCCAACCAGAACCCTGAGAACGGCTGACCAGTCGCTCCTGATTGTGCCTGATGATACGCCGTACAGGACCAAAGGAGACAAGCTTTCACCGTGGCCAGACCCAGTCTGCCGTCTACACCTGAGCTACACTAGCAAATATGCTTTAAATAAAAAATGTATGCTTAAAAATGCACATGCTAGCTAGTTTCTGTTCAAGGTGATTCAGTGTTCACACACCAAAAGTCTAGTTAGTCACATGCTGGTCACATTGAAAATGAAATGCTGTCAATGTGTTCCAGAAGTGGTGGTGGTTGTTGTTGTTGTTGGGTTTGTTTTGTTTTTTCTTAGATTTACTATATTTTATTACACTACAAATACTAAAAACATTAAGCAGAGTTCCGTACCAACATACAAAAAAGATTTCGTGAATCGATTCATAATTGCCCATGTCCGTATCGCGATTAATCTATGAATCGATTTTATTTTCCATCTCTATATTACACACACACACACACACACACACACACACACACACACACACACACACACACACACACACACACACACACACACACACACACACACACACACACACACACACACACACACACACACACACACACACACACACACTTGTAGCAGTAATATTAATGCATGGTTCAACTTTGCGCATGCAAGCAAATGCATGTGCAGACACATCATACATTCACACAATACAGGCACACTTTGCAGTAAAGCATGACATCAACTCACTTTTCCCCCTGTAGCTTGTTGGTCTTTACTATCAAGTCTTGAGTTTGGTCTTTGGCAGCCTGTTGAAAAACAAAGATTCACTGCATTATTTAATGTGATTATTAGCATTGTTTGTAAAAGACCACAATACATATATAATTGTATTTGTAAGTATTTGATATAGAAGTCTACAGCCTGGACTGAATATTAGGAATGTTGGCAGATACACGGTGAACCGAACAAATAAAATAAATGGATATTCGTTTTGGACTGGATTGATTGAAAATTCAAAATACCTCATACCATATAATTAATGTAAATTATATTTTTAATAAATGTAACCTATACAATACTGTGCTGCTCTAGCAGTATTACACGCTTGTTATTTTTTCAAGTAGAATGTTGAATAAATGAATTAGTTCTAGAATTGCTTGGTTCCAATATTGGACCATCGCTGCTTTTTCCACCTCGGCCACTAGTTGTAACAGTTGAACCATTTGACTTGGTTTGTTGATTTAACCAACATACAGTATGTAACATAACCAAAGCTGTAGCCGCCACGAAATCTATGACATTCGCATCAAAGCAAGGGGTACATTAAAGGAGAAAGGCGGCATCATATTCTACAGTTATCATTATCACTCATCACTTTAGTTTTTGCCTTTTAAAATAAACAAAATTATTTGCTCAAAATTATTTGCTCAAAATGCTTTGCTCTGGGGGGAAAAAAAGTGTCCGGAAGACAGATGACTGTTTAACTGGCTTGTTATGTGTTCAAGGCTTATGATGCAATGTTAATAATGTTTAACATGCTTAACAATAGTTAACAACAATATGGTTAACCACGGATAACCATGAACACTCCATGTGTATAAGTTTTAAACAAAATTCACGCCCACACGTGACACATATTGTTATGGACTTATGGTATGATTGTGAATTTGTGATTTTTTAATTTATTTTTTCTGCCCAAACTTTGTTTATAGATTTTGGTTTACAAAATATATACACACAACATGATAACACTTACACAGAACACACACAAAACACCTCCCTCCCAGGCCAAACAGGAACAAAACGAAAACAAACGCATCAAAAGAAATAATAAAATAAATTGAGACAAAACCATTCTACAGACATACTGTAGATACTCCATTATTATCCATTTATTATAGGCTATTATCATCACAGGAAGCATATGCATTTTGTCTCTGTCGGGTGGAAATCTCATATGTCCAAATCTGTTACTTTTCAGGATTCACATTCAAAAATAGAAAAAGCTTGTAGATCTGCTAATGTTGATACTTTTGTGTAATGCTGAAGTATGGCATTACGAATTACACGTTAGAATGTGGATATAGGAGGTTTCCACTCGACAGCGACAATAATATGCATATCCTATAATCTCTAGTCTATCCATTCTCCGCCTGTTCCAGCGTATCATTTACATCACCGATCTGGTCTCATTTGGATAGAGCAAAGTCTATTGGTACTGTAGTTTGACACATCATCATGGTTAAAGAAGACCGATTGTACCTTTAGCCTGTTGGTCATCTCCTCACAGCAGGTGCTCATGGCCTGTACATCCTCATGTACACTTTCCAGCTCCTAGGGAAAAGGTTTGAACATGTTACGATAGCAATGGAGAGACTGCCATCTTCTCCACTATACTTAGAGATTCACATTTGTGGCACTAGTGAAATTTTGTTTTCTTCTTCTTTTACTGTATTTTCCATTAAGCACATGAAGCCTGTGTATACATGTAAAACCCAAAAAACATTTTGCAGAGAGAAATAGAGATCTACCAAGTGCTTAAAGGAAATAAAAAAAGTAAACGCAGCTTGTTGCTTCTTTGATCAACAGGAACCAGGATAACAATCCGAGCACTCAAAAAATAACGGAGGAGAGGACGTAAAATCAATGGACTTCAATCATACTTGCCCTGATGAAGTGGCCAGAGCTGCCAGACAAATATTGTTTTTCCTGTGGCACATGTGTTTGATTTCCAGGCTACTGATGAAGACCAGTTTGGTTGAAACATGTTACGCCCGAATTGTTCTCTCTATTACAAATACATTTTGACTTGACTCTCGTTTCGCATGCTGACAGCGTGACACCAGTCAGTGTGTGATATTGTTCTTTTATAGCTGTTGCTCTCTCATCCATTGATCAAATGGTGAAGTTGTAACTTGTAGCCTGTATGGAGTGCACATGCATTTTGTTACCTCTTTAACATCTTTGAATATCCGTGCAAACTCCTCGTTGATGGATAGGCTCCGTCTTTCTATGTCGCCTCGGAGGTTTCTTCTGGTACGCAGACTGTTCTCTGTGAAGAACATGGAAAGCGCCTTCAAGGCCTCCAGCATCTCCTACAGAAAGGATGATGATGATCATGAAGCAGTAGCATTTACAATTTACTTCACCTACTCTCGTCTGGGGGTACATGTGACCAAAATGTGGTTTGCTCTTTCAGTATTCAATCTATTGTGTCATATATTCATACTGCGCTGGTTCACATTTTCATGTCAAGGACCCCCAAATTGATATGAGCTGACATAGGCGTCGTTTCTGCGAATGCCTTCTCACTGGCGGTACGCTAGTGACGTGCACGCAGGACATGCAGAGGCAGCAGTGGCCGAACGGTTTGCGGAGCGGTCTTGATACCGGAAGGTCGCCAGTTCGAATCCCCGGACCGGCACGTTAAAATTACCAACGCTGAAGTGCCCTTGAGCAAGGCATTGAACCCCAACCATGAAATGTTCTATGAGCAGGGCGTGGCTGTAAACAAGCATCTCGAGCTTAGTCCACTTACCCTGGGTAAACAAAGAACTTTGCTTTTTTTTAATGCGGCCAGATTTACTTTAAAGTAGCTCACCCATTGGCTTTTAACAATCCAGTGTCGACACACACCTATACTACTTAACACGTCACACAACAATTAACCATTTACAAATATGCTATATTGACACTCGTCAGCTTTATAAAGTGGTGTGTTTACAGACAGTGAACATCCATGCATGTCATGGATTGCCAATCCATGATAGATAGCACTAGCAGCACCTACTCGAGGGAGTGGAGAGGAACAGTCAACAAGAGAGACATACTGTAGCCTGGATCCAGCCCATAGACCCCGCCCACTCTCTGAGTGGACTGCATCTCAAGCTTCAGGAAGCTTTAGAGTCTGATAATCAGGCTAAAGGCTCATACATAGTCTGGATTTTCGGTGGTGAGGTGCCCACCGAACTACAACATGACGTCACAAGCCACGGTGAAGAGCAAACCACCGCCACCGCCCCAACCCTTCTCTCTGTTTTTACTCACCACCGCTCAACGTTATTTCAGCTCCGGTGGTCAGCTCACCACCGGAGCGGTGCACCTCACCTCATTGTATCAAACTATAGCATGTAATAAAAATAATAATACACTTACATATCAAAGCATGTAACGCACATCAAAGCGTGTGTCCAACATTTCAAATTTAAAAACCTCTCGATTCACATAAATTCATTATGTGACAGATCCACATGCAGCTGAATGTCGTTTACACTACATGCATCATGACATGATGATCATGTCCATGTTTGTACTAAAATCTAATGCAGGGGATCTTGTAATTAAGAAATACCGTTCTGACAGATGATCTAATAATGGTATATGTAGTCAATTACCAGTGGGCAGTGGTGGAAAGTAACTAAGTAATTTTACTTAGTTCTACTCCATTGCATCAGGCAGATATTGTACTTTTTAGTTAATTTGTAAAACATACATTAACCACTTCAGTTCAGACCTAGGCCTATTTGAAAATAGCCGATCTACAAGCTCGCAACACGTCACTTACTAGCTTGTAGATCTGCTATTTTAAGTATTTTGTACATTTGGAACGTGCACACTGTGAAAATGTGCATTACTTCTTGTAATACTCGAGTATATACTTTTGAGTGGTGTAAACCACTCCTACAACTGGCTTTGTTAGTCTGTCTGTCTGTGCTCAAAAAATGAGCATGGTTGCTATGGTCACCCAGTTCACACGGGTGTGATTTCATTACGTCAGACATTACGTCAGACCACAGCTGATCAGTCTATATAAGACCTTACACCACTCAGTTCACACGGGTGTGATTTTTTTACTTTAAACGAGTACATTTGTAATACTGGTACTTTTACTTGCATTTCTACATTTGCTACTTTTGCTTAAGTAAGAAATGTGAATACTTTGTCCACTACTGTCTCATCATTGCCCGGTACATGTGTATCCAGTGTATGGGCTAGCAGCTAACCATTAGCTATATTTAGCTTATTACCTTGTCATTGTCAAGTCTGGTCTCCAAGATTTTATTGAGCTTCCGCGAAAGCGGGTTATTAGTCTGCTGCGAAGGGACGCTGACATTCTGGTTCACACTGTTGGCGTTGTCCATTGAAATGTCTGCTTTAATCTCAGCCATTGTAAACAAACCAAAACAAACCCCTCCACGTCAACCAAAAACAGTCAGGGTGTTTTGGTGCGTCAATAAAATGGTCCGTGTAGATTCAAGGAATAAACGTGACAGTTCCTCCGCGTGGTTATATGTGTCAGTTAAACGGAAAGGACTAACCTAAGGATATACAGTTGTATTAATCACGAGGGCAATTTGTTGCAGGACTGTAGCCTATTAGTCCATGTGGGGTCCGGCCGGGGACCCCCAGCCCCAGGGGTCCCCAGCAAAATGTGTTAATGTGGCTTCACAATCATATTAACCACGTACGTTTATTAAACCATAATTTATGTTATAGCCTACTTAGTTTGGCTAAATTAAACTAATAGCAGAAACGCCTACGTACACATTTACAATGCTGCACTATGAGCTTATAATTGTAGATCTGCTATTCATGAAAAATCATGAACATTTGTGCAAATGTAGCCTACCGGTATATATTTTTAAGCAAACATTTTAACACAAATATTTGCTTCTGGGGGTCCCATCATGCACAACATATGTTTTGATTGAAATATGTATTAACAGTTTGCAGAATTACAGTACAATTCAAGCACAACTCAATACAAAGACTGTATTAGACCATGTATTAGACCATGTTTTAGATGGCCGGGGGTCCACATTTGCTTTCGTTTGAAATGTATATTCTACATAATGTGAAATAAAAAATCAATCAGTAATCAATCAATCACAGCCAAATACATATAATTTGTGGGCTATATATGAAGCATGATGAGAGCCACTATGGGATCATGAATGAATATTTATTAACAGTTTGCAGAATTACAGTACATTTCAAGCACAAACTCTGTTAACTGTGAGTGGACGATCCAATTAAGCATTACACTTGTTTACAAGAGGGTTGGGCAGGGTTGGGCTTTAGGCAAACAGCACAACAAACACAACAGACCTATCTTATCGGAAGCTGATTGTTTAATAACAGTAGGCTACGTCACACTACAACACTACAGTGAATCATGTAAACTGCACAAAACTCCACTTTTTTACTTGTAAAACTGTGATGTGTGCCTACATATGTGATCATAAACATAATTAATTTGAGAGAGAGGGGAAGAGAGAGAGAGAGAGAGAGAGAGAGAGAGAGAGAGAGATTGGGGGGGGGGGGGGTATAGGGTGTGATTGATGGTCCCCCTCTCCAAGCCGTGGCCCCCGGGCCCGCAGTCAGTCTCTCGCTCTCTCTCTCTCTCTCTCTCTCTACTCGCTCCCAACTGGAACGCTAGAGACAACTACACGCTCCTCCGCGGCCGGCCACAGACCCAGATCATTTGTCACCTCGTCCCCTAAGTATACATTGTGGAGACAGTGTGTGGAAATCAGTGAATTGGGATTTATTCCACTATCGCCTACTATTTACGGACGTTTTCCTGCCGGTTGTTGTGTTTTTTCTTCTTTTCAAACGACCGAAAAGTTTGCCTTGAGACCACCAGAACAGCAAGAGCAGCGGCACAGCTGGGTCCGCAAATGGAAATACCATCGCAGGAATAAAACAAAAAACCCAACGTTTCTTATTTCTGAGGTATGTAAGATGTTCCTTTAATATATCTGCATTCAAAGCTGCAAGCGTTTTTTGCTCGTCGTTATAACTCGTCTTGCATGATTCCTCCAAGCCTTAATAATCAAGACTATCAGATGTATTTTATCGATTGAAAGTAAAAGTCAGACTCGATAAAATCTGATCTATGATAGTCTCGATGCAATCCAAGGCTAGATTCCTCCAGTCCCCCGGTTAAGAATTTCCACAGCAAGGAAAGTATACGGTCCAAGAAGCAGGACGGAGAAATCGATATAAGTCCAGTTGTCAGTAATGAACAGATAGGTTTAATGGCATTATAATTATGATAAGCACGTCATTGTCACCGCCGCGATCCGATATTGATTTCGATCGTTTATCGCCGTGCATGTCTTCTATAACGTTTATTCGACATTCTTCAATTATTCTGCATAAAAAACGTGCTTACAGATAAGAGAGCCACTATAGGCTATCTTAATAATTTGTTTGACAAAGTGTACACATTCTAAGCCAACAAGTAGAACGTCATCGTCATGTGTATAAACAACTGTGACTGCAACAATGTGCAAGTCACATAGTTATTACAACTTATTAATGAAGAACAGAATGTTTTATTAATATATTGTTGTCTGCAATAATATTGCTACCCTCTTCCAAGCGTCCAGTTCTTTAACAGAAACAATTAAAGACTTCATTTATTTCCATACAGTGAGTAGCTATATGTCTGTACCATTTCCCATAATAGTGAAACCAGATATTCCTCTGTCATTCTCTTTTCCTGCCAGGAAAGCTGGAGTGTCTGACATGTTGAAGACGACCCATGCTGTTCTATATGTGCTCACTCCAGTACACAGTTCCGGCCAGCAGAGCACAGAGCACTGACTCCATCAATCCCTACAACAACCACTGTCAGGCTGACCAGTGACTGCTGCACCGGACACACAGCGTTTAATCGTCTGTGGCCTTGTCGACGACCACTATGGCGTCTAGCCTGACCTGCGCCGGCGTGATCTGGACCCTGCTGTCCCTCCTGTGCGCCGCGGCCTCCTGCGTGGGCTTCTTCATGCCCTACTGGCTGCTGGGCACACAGATGGACAAGCCTGTGTCCTTCGGCACGTTCCGCCGCTGCTCCTACCCGGTGCGGGACGAGGAGAGGCAGGCCACGGTGATGCTGGAGCAGTGCGGCCGCTACGCCTCTTTCCAGGGCATCCCGAGTCTGGAGTGGAGGATCTGCACAGTGGTGACGGGCGTGGGCTGCGGCCTGCTGCTCCTGGTGGCCCTCACCGCCCTCATGGGCTGCTGCATCTCCGACCTCATCTCCCGCACCATCGGGCGCGTGGCCGGTGGCATCCAGTTCGTCGGAGGTGGGTTCATTTCCTGTCTGTTTTTCTCCTGTATCACCATGTGTGTTTGGACCCGTCTGGCAACCTTCTTGAGTTTACCTTAACCCCAACTTTGTGTTGGTTTCAATCAAAGCCGCAACTTCAAAGTGAAACCCTCGCCTACGATTCTGGCTATTCACCCTGTAATCCTGCCTTTTCCCTCTGCTGTGTTGGTGAGGGAACAATCACAAGAAGCTTGTATTTAGTGAGGTTGTAATGGAAGCGTATGAAAGAACACTGTAATTCCAAGCTCATTCTAGTAGGCCTATACATTACTGCATTCCCACCGGCTCTGTGCACTGCGTTGGCAGCACCCAGGTGTTTGATGGGGGTTTGATGTGCCATCGTACCCCATCTCTTGTATTTAACTTTTTTGTTTATTTACATGTGGAAATGGAGCATACTTCTATGTATGTACTGCATTGGCTAGTTTGCACATGTGTTCTGTTGGTTTTGTACAGTGTGTGTGTCCTCGTGGGACGTGAGGTCTGCGTGAAGGATTCCAACTAAGGCAAGCTGTGCTGCTCGCAGTGCTCGGGGCTCAGCATGTGTTTCTCTCTTTCTTTCTTTGCCCTAGTTTAAGAAGCTGCGGCGCTTGAGCCCTCTCATTAACTCCAAAACGTTTGCTCGCATACTGTGGTACACCGCTCTGCTATTTACAATTCTCGTCGATTTTCGGCTCGGCTCTGGCGAGCAAAGTGACATAAAGGCAGGTTGCAGGCAGATGTGACAGAGCTGCCGGGCTTTTAAAGATGGATAAGCCACTGCAGAGGGCCATCACAGCCCGTCTTATCCCACTTCTGACGGTTTAGTCACTTGGCACATCAGGCACATGCTGTTGTACATATTAAAGTCGTGCCAGGTAAATGCTGTCTGGTTTGTATAGAACTGTACACGTTTATGTAGTCCCTCTGACTCACAGAAAAAACTGCTCAGTATGTGGTTACATGATTAGAAAAGAAGGAAATCTGTCTGTCTCCTTGCAGGTGTGTGTCCTTCCTCATCACAAGTGCACAAATCCTTCAAAAATAGAGAAAATAGCACATCTGCAAGCTCAATTGTCACACCATCACTAAACACGGGTATATTTTACCCAATGTTAAATATTCCATAAAAATACTCATCAAAATATATTGAAGTACAGCAATACATGGCAACTTTAGGTACTCTTCTTTAATATTTCATCATGACTTTTTACCCAAAAAAAGAAAAGAAATATAGATATCATAGGGGGGCAAAATCGGTGAAAAACGTGGGTACAGAAGAGAAAAGTAACTTTTCTGCTGTGAATCTGGAGACCACACTGGTGCTGAGGCTGGTGTTCCCTCCTTGTTAAACCAAGAGAACATCACAGAGAAGAAACAGTAATGATCCATGAGGGTGAAACCAAACTGTTTGCAAGGAGAAGATGATGATGATGTGACTAACCACCTCTGAGCCGTTCATGGGAACGGAGAGATTGAGTCTCGGTTGGTGCAGCAGCGGTGCGTGATGGGAATTTACCAGACGTAAAAGGATCCCTGTTGTGATTCGTCTGAGGCCAAGTGTCTTCCTCCTTTGTGTTCCCACCCACTCCTATTATTGTCCACTAATGGCCTAATCAAGAGTGTCCTGCCCGGGAAGGCCTTTGGCAGCGGGTTGTCACCAGTGAAAGAGCTGCCCTCGATCTGCCTCTATTCAATCTTTGTAGAGCAGTGGTTCTCAAAGTTGGGTCCGGGAACACCCAGGAGTGCCAGGGGATTCCTAGCAGATTAGCACTTAAGCTAAATTTTTATTGTTCAGCCTTTTGAAAAATGCAATACATCGTGAGCTTGTAGACCTGTTAGTTTTGGACAATTCACAAATCTACTCTTATGGGGGTCCCTGGATGCAGTGGCTGACTGGCTGGCACAAAATCTTTTCAATTGGGGGTCTGCTACCAAATACAAATACATTTTGGGGCCCTTCTTAACATGAAAATGTTTAAGAATCACTGTTATAAGGACACAGGAGGAAAAGGGGAAGACAAAATCATTGTCATGAAGGAATATATGAGATCCAAGACAAGCTTGGGTCAATAGGGTTCCAAAGACAAGCATTGGAATTGCATGTCAGGTGCAATAAGAGGACTGCATATGATACGAGTCACCTCAACTTTTGTTCTCGATAATTTAATTACATCCCGCAATTGACATGTATGTGGGACAGAGGATTAAGACTTTTTAGAGAGCTTTGTCCATCCATCTTCTATCCATAAGTCACCAAATCGCTGCGTGTCAGGCATGACTTGGAGGGTGATAGGGGTGTGTGCCTCATAAGACCCCTTGATGGATGGAATGCAAAGAAAGGCGGGAGGGGGGGGGGGGGGCTACGGTTTCCAAGAACTGAAAAAGCATGTATGCTGAGTGGCCTGAACTCGGGTCCATCTGACTGAGGGGAGACAGAGGTTCTGGGCTTCCTGAAGGCTTGACTGATGGGCAGGGCTTCCTGATAGGCCAGACAGACCCTGAAGCCTGGCTTCACAGGACTTCACATGACATTTGTGCCAGGCTTTGCATAATGTTTAAGCCAGGTTTCGCATGACGTTTGTGCAAAGCTTTGTGCGAGCTAGCCCGGCGCCCAATGACCGCCATCCTATAATGGCCCCAAACTTGCCAAACTCACCAAGACTCAATGGCAGTGTTGGGGATCTAGCAAGTGCATTCACACCCAAAGGTATTTTGCCTCAGTCTGAAACAACAGATGGGTCATATATTGTTAAAAGAGTAGCAGATTGACCCAGGTCACCAGATGGGCTGTGGGATCGGTCTCAGTTTGTGTTGTAAAAAGTACCACAAGCTCTTTCATTTAGGTTCAGTAATATGACTGAGAGGCTGTCAATTAGACACATTTAACCACACTATATACTTAGTTGACCGGGGTCCCCCAAGGCTCTATATTTGTTCCTTTCATTTCTTCCCTCTACTCCAAATCTTTGCACCAAAAATAGCCGACATACATCTGCTAAAATAAGATCCTCATCCGCCAGATGAGGTTAAATTAATGCAATGACAAAAAAGTATTTCATTGGCTAATCCATATAACTTTTCTTTAATATGCTTCAGTGCAAGCGTGTGAGTGTCAACAGTCCAGTTGTATTCACTCTTAGGTTTTGACAGGAGCCAAGACTATAGGTGAGCAAGTGCTGCCGCAGAAAACACTTACCAGCTATTAGTTGTTTTAGCAGAGCTCTCGCTGTGGGAATGTTGATAGTGGCTTTCACGGAGGCCTCTCAGAGAATTTACAAGCAGAAATAGAAAAGCTCTAAAGTAGCTCTATTATCCCTAGAGTGACCTACAGTACAGTACAGTACAGCACTGAATGCTCTTGTGGCCCAGTGAAAATACAATATACCACTTTTGGTGTCTGCTACTGTACCTCCATAGCTGAAAGTTAAAGTTAAACGCCACAAGCGAAGCGAAAAGGACGTGTAGATGGCCCGTCATTATGCCACAGCTTCCACAATGGTGCCAGGGGCTCTCTGGCACAGGAATGTCTTCTGTCCTGTTGGAAAGCCATACAGTACACCGCCACAGCCAGGAGCTTTGTCCTTGTGTCGGCTTGGCGAGCTCTTTGCCAGCTGGACCTGACCCAGGCCCAGAATGTGTGCTTCCACTCCCCTCCTACCAAATCAGCGGCACTCATTTTCCAGAGGTACAACAAAACAAAATGGGAGCCATATGAGCGGTGCATCGGAGCAGAACACTGAGCTCCAGCGGAGAATGGTTTCTGCTTCTTTGAACAATGTTGTCTTGTCACATCCACCGATTCGATGCTTGCCAGGTCAATGGCGGCTCCCTGTTGAGTTATCTCTGAACAACGGCTCAATATTCCATCCTGTCGCAGGGTCCTCTTTTACACTTGAAACACCCGGAGGAGCCATCTGTATGCCAGCCTCTATTCTGGCCTTGTCAGGCTGATATGATGGGGTTATGGACTATGCCACCTCCCCTGCCATGTAGTCACCGCATAAAACCAACGAGATGGCACAAGCCTGCATGTTAGGGTGCGGATCGACTGGTCAAATTGTTGCAGACAAGGAGCCTCATGTATATAATGATGTTTAGATTGCCATCTTGACCTTTGTTGTGTATGTTTACCTGTGAGGTTGATTGATAATCTAAAGTGATGTGCTGTGTTGCTACAAAGCAGAGGTCTCGTTCTTAGTGACACAAACATGTTTGGGTATTTGGGGGTGTGGTAAAATCTGCCATTGTCTTGGAGGTGCAAACAACACAGCTATCAGCATTTCATTTGTGAGATAAATCGTATACAGTATTTACATATACAGTTATTTATTTAACAAATTGTGGTGCAGGGACCTGCAACAACCACCATCTTATACAAAATGCTCCCGAGCCACAAAAAGGAGTCAAATCCACTCAAGTTTGCACCTCCAACACACTTACACTGCAACCTGCCTTTACATGGGCTGTACACAATATTGTCTATTAACACTACAATTCCTCCTTTGCTCTCGTCCTATATCCTTCCGTCCCATCCTGTTGCTGCCCCTGTCATCTAGGCCTTATTGTGGTCTGCTAGTCTCTATTTCTGGCCCATTTCACCTTTCCCCTAATTCCATGGTGTGTCTGTCCACCCCTCTCCTTCTTTAACCCTTTCTGTTAACCATCTCCTCACCTCCCTCCTGGGTACGAGGGAGCCATCTGAAGAAGCAGCTGATTGGGCTGAATCTCAGTGACCCAGGGCCAGGGGGCTGGGCTGAAAGAGACAGAATGTGAGGGAGAAAACAGAATGAGGCAGAGAGACAGAGAGAGAGAGAGAGAGAAGAGAGAGAGAGAGAAGAGAGAGAGAGAGAGAGAGAGAGAGAGAGGACGGAAACTGCAGCTTCAGCTGGGATTTAGTTTGGTCAAACAGGAAGTCTGGGGAAGCAAAGGGCAGACAGGGAGGGATATTTCACTCTCTTGTTCCGTTAAGTCATTGTTTTTCCTGCCATAGTACCAGGCAGGCCTGCTGCATGCGAGGAACTCTTTTGTCACCAACGGAACAGTGCCTGTTCCAAAAAAAGATAAAGCGTGTCCAGGCGTCTCCAGCAGAGCCTGGAATTAATGTATCTATTAAAGCAAAGAGCCCTGTCAGTTGAAGGAAGTTAATAGCATTTCGGGGCGCTGAAGTAATACCTATTTTTGTTGTTTTTCTTGTAAGATCACTTAGACTGCCTGAGTTTTTCCAATCCTGGTTTATATAGAGCGCATAGAGTCAGGGCACAGAAGAAATTCCCCCAGGTGAATCATTACACAGCGTCCTGCCATTTCTGCTGACAGGCCAGGCCTGTGTTCTTGTTGTCAATCATAAAGCGGGCGAGTGTGTGTGGGTGACGGCTGACGGAAGGAGTTGAAACAGATGCCTAGCAGATGACTCGAGTGGCCACTTTTGGCGTATCGCCGGTGACTTGGTACTGACACAGTGCTGTTGAGGGCATGTTTGTTTGCCAGTGTCCCGGGGCTGTACTTACAGACTGTACTTAGAGATGAGGTCAGAAGTGATAACAACGTTGTTCACAGTCCAACTATGGCAACACTTCATTTGGTGGCATTTAAATGCCAGGAAGTGATGATAAAGAGGCTAAGAACTCTTTCAGGTGGAAATACCTATAATGACACATTGATATTATTTCTCTGGTAGGTAGTAGTACTGTATGGCTTACATTCTTTACAGAAACAGTGTGCATTTGGGGCATTTTACGGGGGTATTTCTTGTATTCCTTACAAATGGCAAATGCAGTATATTTTTTTACTCTAAAAGTGAATAGAGGAGGGGGGAAGAAAAAAAACTATTTCTTTCCATTGTTTTTCCGTGCTGCTGTGTTGAATTATAACGGAACGAAGACGGAGAGTCAATGTTTGACCTATTGTACGTCTCTCGGAGCGGCGGAGGGCCCGAGTCTGCCTAAAAACCAAATCAGTATGGATGGAATGGATCGGCACTGATCCCTTAGGGATAAACCAGTTTGCTCAGTATTCAAACACAGTTTTACGGTATTGGAGACAATGTTGGCTGTAAGACTACAGTTTAGGCCTAATTATGGCCTGATCTTCCTAGAGAGAGGGGGCGGCATGAGGTCGATACTCCTTTTCTGCTACCGTCTCATAGGTCAGATAGCAGGCCATCTGGACTGGATGTACGGAGACAGGAGATGTGCAAATCAAATGTCCACGCACGATGACAGGGAGAAGGAGGAGCTATTTTCAGCATTCACT
Source organism: Electrona antarctica (assembly GCF_951216825.1). Lineage (NCBI taxonomy): Eukaryota > Metazoa > Chordata > Actinopteri > Myctophiformes > Myctophidae > Electrona > Electrona antarctica. The sequence goes on from NC_136792.1 coordinate 25,209,362, forward strand.
GAAAGAATCCACAGCTACTGGCTGGATTAAGTTTCCTCAGCCTTATGGTTCTCAGCCTGTGGGTCGGGTGGAAGGGGGGGTGTCCCCAGATGACAGTGAATTAAGTGACATTTTTTTAATATATACAGTATATAATAAAGAAAATGTAATGAAAAAAGCCCATTGCTGGCCCGGGCGGATAGTGTAGTGGTCCGAGCACCTAAGCCAGCGTGTCGCGGGTTCGACTCCCGTTCCTGACGACCTTTGCTGCGTGTCACTCCCCTACATCTCTCTCCCCATTTCCTGTCACCATACTGTACTCTCTAGGTCGTCCTCAGACGAGCCTTCCATCGTCGCCTCCAGTCATCCCGGTTCTCCATACATCCGGCCAACTCGTTGGTGCTTTGCGCTCCTGCATCTTTCTTGAGTACATCCACATATGTTAGTATGGGACGTCCTCGTGACCGGTTCCCACAGCACCAGTTTGCTGGCTGGGAGCTCTTGGTGTCTTTGGCAGTGTCCTGCGAGTCTCATTGTCCTGGCTGCTATTTTGTCGCTCACCCTGAATATTCCGGCATACAGATTCTCGTTGGTAACATGCGTACTCTTGCTGATATTGAGCACTAATGAATACTAATGAATTGAACACTATCCAATAAAGGCAGAAAAAGCCCAAAAATATATCTAAAAAAAAAGCTCATTGCTCCATCAAAAGTCATCAACAAACTATACTATAAAAACTGGTCAAACATTGTCCAAATTGTCAAATAATATAAGAAAGAGGCAACAAATGTGAAAATAGCAGCTCTCTGTCTGTCTGTCTGTCTGTCTGTCTGTCTGTCTGTCTGTCTGTCTGTCTGTCTGTCTGTCTGTCTGTCTGTCTGTCTGTCTGTCTGTCTGTCTGTCTGTCTGTCTGTCTGTCTGTCTGTCTGTCTGTCTGTCTGTCTGTCTGTCTGTCTTGTTCACTGTGGTGTAGAGTTGTGATGAAGCTTGATTTATACTTAGCTGCAAGCCGATGTTATGTGCCAAACATAGTCGATCTACAACGCATCACATTGCGATGCATTGCATCTTTTTCCGGCCCACAAGCTACTATGTATGAATTAAACATATTGCATTGCATCAGGTGTGAGTGCCACTCTCCTGCTTTCAAAATGCATGACTTTGCGGCAGCCATAGTTTAATGGCTGTCTGAAAGGACGTCTGGGAATCAGAAGGTCTCTGGTTCGCCCCTCAAGCCCTGGGAAGTGTCCCTCTTAACGCCTAACTGCTCCCCAGGCGCTGTGTTAATAGCGGCCTCTGCTCCTAATAGTTAGGATGGGTAAATGTATTGCTGAGGACAAATTTCACGTATGTGAAAAATGTACAGTGAAAACATACAGAGTGGGGGCTAAATTATGTATTTGTTGTATTGATCGGACATGTAGGTGATAGGAATCCATCAGGATAAGCGTTGTTCAGGTCGGCTTCTGATCTCGGCCCTCCCATTCGCGGCTTTGATTGGTGGCACTCACTTCTGTCATTCAATTAGATTTTCACACCACCCTGTCGCCTTATCATCCCGTGGCAGTGGAAGGCAATTGAATTAGGAGTTGGGCGTATAGACAAACACTGCCGATGATAGATAAGGTGCAGAGAATACGTCTGACTGTGACTCAGCATAGACAGGGTCACCAGGCAACTGTAGAAAGGAGCCATCCATTTTAACCACTTAAAAACCCTACCACAACCGTGGGTCAATGACCACTATGATTTTAATGATAATATTAATAAGAATAATAATAAAATAAATAAAAATACTAGACATGGTATGTTTTTTAAGATTGAAAAGTTAGTTTTTACTGTGATATCATCAATGAATCACTACTGTGGTTCCATTGATCCAAACTGGAACACGATCAATTGATCAATAAACGCAGCTCATCTGACCATGGCAGCCATGAGTCCCCCCCAGGGGTCTAATAGCGCTCCCCCCCCCCTCTACACTAAAAATATCGTAACGGAAATAGCTGATCTACAACCTCACGGCGCTTTTCAGCACGCCACATTATGAGCTTGTAGATCAGCTATTTTCGCCACAGATAGAGGCTATGTGCGTGACACCATCGTACCTGGAGATTATGTGGGAGTGCCTACTGAGTGACAAAAAAACTACTTTCTATCTGCAGAGTTTTTGTGTCATGAAATTCCACCGTAGACATGTTATGAGCTACTTAAGTTTCTATCAAGAACTTCCGTGCAGGTGTTTGGAAGAGCTCAATAATGCAACGTCCTGCATGCTGCCTCCTGCATTATGTGAGATTTAGAAAAAGTTGGAAAAAGGTGGTCCACCGCAGGACTTCCAACGAGCACTTCCAAACTCCAATGCTCCATGCTGCTCAATGTTTTTCCACTGAGTCTAGATGAGGGGGGTGTGTGGAAATGTGATGCATGTGCATACTCTCTTTTAGAGACGCTAGGGTACAAAAGAAAGGACAGGTGAAGGTGACATTAGACGGCAGCTGCAGATCACACAGGAGGGGCAGGGGTCATGCATTGGTCTGTCGTCTGCAGTTTCGACTGAGCTAAAGCAGGAATTGTGTTGAATCCTGCAGATCGCTTAAACGGCACTTCTCGTACACACACAGAAACTACAGTTGGTATAGTGTACGTGCATGCCGCTGTGGCCGCTGGGACCCGTGAGGAGACCGGTGGGCGTGCAGACGTTTCCTCTGTGAGTGTGCGGAGTCGCTGAGTGCAAATCTATTTGTGTGTGTGTGTGTGTGTGTGTGTGTGTGTGTGTGTGTGTGTGTGTGTGAGTGTGTGCGCGCGCGTGCAGGCACGTGAGTGCACGTGAGTGCACGTGTGAACGTTGGTTTGCAGGGGTCAAGGTCTGCTTTCGTCTGTCTGCCTTGAGGAATGCAGGGAATTCAGGGTAAACATATTCTCTTGCCTTCCATTCCTCTGCTCTACTACTGCAGGAGCCCACCACCCAATTGACAACTTTTCATTTTAGCCTTTTTAATTAGCACTTTCACATCTGATAAACAAGGGAAAATGTGTTCCTCAAAGAAAAAAGAAAATAAGCTCTCACATTCCCTTTTCTTTTTTTCTTGAAACTATTATAACAGTAAGAAGCCTAAATTATACCATGAGATGGTAATTGTGCTCGTTTCTGTGTCTGCTACTTTTAAACACTGCAGGAGCGGACCACCTTGACACTTAATTCCCCAGTCCATGTTGTGCTGTATTGCTACTAGTGCACAGTCATGATATCTGTCATCAACGCAGCACTACAAAACCTGCAATTTTGCTACAAAAATGGAAGGAATGAAGTGTGTTACGTTTCAGTGGTCATCTATAAGTGGTTCAGGTCGAGACCCAAAAGATAGATTAAACGTTTGGCCAGGACCCAAACTAGTGAATATAGCAAATCTACAAGCAAACACACTACGCGTTGCTATGCGCTGCGTTGCGAGCTTGTACATCGGCTATTTTCACTACTTCTTAATTATTATTATTTTTTAATTCATGGAATTTCTTAGATTTGTTAGTTTGTTGTCGTAAAATCTATCATATTATTTTACATTTTTTATTTAAAAATCCTGTTCTAAAACATTTTTTTTTATTGAAGGAAAAGAAAATGGGATGTTTTACTCGAGTCGTGACCCATAAAAAGTGCTCCGTGACCCACACATGGGTCCCAACAGTGGGTTGACACATTGCTGGACTAACATGCTTGTAGCCCAACAGTGGGTTGACACATTGCTGGACTAACATGCTTGTAGCCCAACAGTGGGTTGACACATTGCTGGACTAACATGCTAGTAGCCCTCCACAGATGGGTCCCAACAGTGGGTTGACACATTGCTGGACTAACATGCTTGTAGCCCTCCACAGCTGCAGCAGACCAGTAGTACTAAAATGATTGCACAGCTGCAGCAGTAGTAGCGGTTAGCTGCACATAGTGTTTGGGTAGAGGGAGGGCCAGCCATATACAGGCAGTGATCCCAGACCCTCATTCCTGCGGATCAACAGTTGGGTGGGCTCTTCCTATTATAAGATCTGGTTTCCACAGCAGCGAGTGGGGGGTTGCAGACCTCAGAGAGGGGCTGGCTGAGCATCTCGGAGCCTCGCCTGCACTCTCAGGGGTCTCTTGACCTGAGATAAATGAGCCAAGCTATGAGCGGGTCGTGCTGGAGTTCATTCTGTACACAAGAGCTTCTCACAGACACTCGCCAAGGCATATCGCCGCTCTCACATGTGGTCAGGGCAGGGCTGGGGCCCCGCCTTGATTCACCACTTCCAACCTGCCATCCCTGTTTTGGGCATGCCATTTTTCTGGAAGTTTCTTTTTGAGGGGCGCTATCCCCTCCAATGCATGGCTTTTGAAGATTGCGTTATATGGCAGACAAGTCTATGGACTTGTAATGTTTGTTTAAAGCACTTATGACATACATCGTTTGCCAGCCAAGTCTATGGACTTTGAGGATATTACAATGTTTGTTTGTTTAGAGCACTTTAGAGAGCACTTTAGAGTCAGCCAAGTCTATGAACTTTAACGTTTGTTTAGAGCACTAAATGACGACATGAGACGTCATGTGGGCAATATAAATACAGTGGCCACCCCTCACTTCACATGAGTGTGATTCTTTCTTTTGTTTATTACTAAGACATTTTCAACAATGTTCCGAAATGTTCAATAATAATTATTGTCAAAAAATAGCAAAGATATCCGGCTATTTTCACTGTACTGCTGTGACATGCGATCTGTTATATCTGCGAACATCTCTGCATAAGCATAAGCATCGATATCACTACTAGTGACTAGTAGCGAGTAACCTATACCACCTTGTGTAAAATAAACTGTGCTGTCCCTTTGAGATTAGGTCAGCCTGGCGTAGATGTCTGGCGTAGACGTCTGGGCACCTAGGCTGCTAATCCAGCCTGACAGCGTGTCGCGGGTTCGAATCCTGATCCCGACGACCTTTGCTGCCTGTCATGTCACTCCCCATCTCTGTCTCCCCATATCCTGTCAGTCTGCTGTGCTATCAAGTAAAGGCATAAAAAGCCCAAAAGATATCTAAAAGAAATATAGATCAAGTCGGTCTGAATATGATGACAGATTTTCTTTCTCTTGGCCTCAGCTTTTGCACACCATCAAAATATTTTCTATAGGAGACCATCTGGAACCACTTATTCTCTATTAGCCAAAGAAAAATGCAGCCTTTTAGATTTGATTGTGCTCCCCTAGTACAAATAGTGGAGCTGTAGACTCTGTGACCCTGTCTTGATGGTCGACGGTCCTGTCACGCCCAAAGTGAAGGCATTTCAGCTGCAGCAATAGAACACCGACTCATAAACTAAAGTAGTCCGTTCTGGAATGTAGGCATTTTCTCTATCTGTGTCTGTATCTGTTTCTGGTCCTCAGACAAAAGGTTCCATGGAAACTAGAGTCATTGAGATGAGAAAAGCCATTTAGGTCATCGTATGAGACATTATTTTAAGCCACTCAGCCAAATAGACACGACCCTGTAAAAGCATAACACAAGGTCTCTGGAATGTTCCATGTGAACTTCAGCTGCAAAGAGCTTGCACTGCAGACGATGATAAACAGCGGAGAGGACAAGTTTTATCCATATTTGTGTATGTTTATGTAGCTCGGTATGAGAGGAAGGCCATATATAGAGTTGTAAAGAATAAACAGTTTGTTGGACTGAGCTGTAATCTGAAAGAGCAGGCCGTGGCTGTGTTTTGCAAGCTATTATTAAATGCAGTGTGATTGCTAATGTTGGCGTTGGAAACAAATGAATAATTAAAACTGAGACGGCGTGGGTGGTGTCATAATCGGTGGAATTGAAGATAAGCTGCAATTCACAGATATGTATTGGAGGTTGAACAATGGTGCCTTTTTCTGTATCTTATCTTCTCACATGCCGCCAACACTAAAGTTTGTTATTAAGAAAGTTTGCCCCCCATAATACTTTCCAGCCCTCCAGTTGAAACAAAAACACTGACAGCCTAGAGTCTCTAACAAATGTCCATTCTCTTCTCTCCTCTGCTGTCATTGAATGTTCTAATTTGATTTGCAGTCCTGTTGCCCCACTTTAAAAAGAAAGAAAGAAGAAAATGTAAATGTCAAGCTGCAAACAGCTCAAGTTTACACTCCTTTAGTTTCCATCAGTGGAGCTACGGGGGAACAAAGGTAGCCTTTGATCTAGCGGCATGTCGAATACTTTGGCGCTCGTGCAGCGCTCCATTTGGACCTGGCTGGCCTGATGCTTGAGCACCCCCACCCTTGTATTGTTCTCCCCTGTCCGACATGCCCAATACACCCTGCTCCTGGGCCACCGCTAACTCCCTGCAAGGTCCCCATGGCAACAACCGGAGCCCGGCGGCAGCTCTAGTTACACCAGGAATATTATGGAATGTTCTCCTCCGGATGTGATTTTGTGTCACGCTGTGAATGAGTCTGAGCCATAGACATGATGGCGAATGCTGCTACTCAATCTGAGAGCCCAGTTGTGTTATGTAACTACTGACTACTACTCAAGTACTGTACTTAAGAAATATACAGAAATTGTATTTCAATTTCTTGATACGTTATACTCCACATGCCCAAAGCAAATATTGTACTTTTTACTCCACTACATTTATTTGTCAATTTAGTTATTAGTTACTTTGCAGATTCTTTTTTATTAAAGTGTCAAATCTTTACTTTATCCACTACTGCTGAGAGCCCAGTGGCTACCGAGTTGCACCGGTGTATGCCACCCAACAAGTCCAGCTGTTTGATTGATTGATTTATTGAGGGAATACTTTATTAACAGCAAAAAGTACAAAGGTACAGTTATACAATAACGCTAAAACATGGATAACATTGTTTCCATTGTGGTCCTGTGTATTTAATTCATCAAGTCATGTAAAGACAATACAAAAGTATATAACAGATATATGCTACAGCAAAAGTCATAACGTTTTGAATATGTACTATATAATATTACTCTCATTGCCTATCACACTGGCACTCCGACCTCTATCTGCACTGAAATAATCCTGAGTGTTAATTAAGCTCAGGACCGTTGATTCTCAGACTCAGAGTTGTTGATGTAGCTCAGTAACATGAAGTCACTTCATAGACTCAGAGTTGTTGATGTAGCTCAGTAACATGAAGTCACTTAATAGTTACAGAGAGATAGTAAAGGAGATTTGCAGTGTGTGGATCGCGGTCCAGTGTCAAGGTCCAGTGTATAAGTCATCATGAATGATCCAGTGTATAAGAAAATAATCATAGCTGCACTGACCATGCCACACATTATGACCCCGTTTGTGGATGCCATGTTGGTAGAGGAGAAGGCAGCCTGTCTAACTGCGATAGCCATTTTCAACCTTATCTTCATCTTCCCTAATGCTTATTATTAAGATGGCACCATTTCGGCCTACCCGGGCCGAGGACAGTTCCGAAAATTGCCTACCAATGACATCATCGGTGGTCATTTCAAACAAGATTTGGATAATTATTTTAAACAATTCATTGATGCATGAAATATGGCTTCTATTTCATCGTGCTAACTTCCCAGGAAGACAAAGGCTGTTGTTTCCATTAGCCTGGAATGGAATCCCCCACCAATTATGTTAGCGAGTAGAAAGAACCGCAAGAAGTGCTACTTTAACCACATTAACCCTTTCAGTATTTGTAAAAGATTCCCGCTATTCATTGTACAACAAAGTACACAGGGCTTAAGCGGTTAAGGGCCACAGTGGGGAGCCTAATTGGCAGGGGGCCAGCAAGCTTGTAATGGGGGCACAGGTATAGTTGAGAAAGGATTTGTAATTACAGAGTGATTATATACAGAGCCAAAGCCCCTGGGAGTCCAACTGTGCAGGGCACCGGGACTGGGGTCTGGAACCATGCTGCCAGAGTTATCGCTCCCATCTACTTATCCGCCCCCCCCCCCCCCCCCCCCCCTCCCCACCAGCGAGGACCCGATCATTAGTGAATCTGTCACTATCACAGCTCTCCCCACAGATAAAGCCAGTCCCTTGTTGGCATTCAGCATGGCTCCCTCGCGTTCCGCCAGCTGTTCTCCCCATGCTTCTCCCCCCACCTCTGCGAGCCCCCCTCCCGGCCCAACGCGTGGATGTTCGAGAGACGGATGCTGAGGAAATGAGGTGTTCCTTAACGCATTCGTCTCACTTCCTGTGTGATTATTTGAAAATGTTAAATTGTCCAATCTGCTGGTTTTCGCCACGACGCTTTGCGTAAAATGTGTTTCCGCCACGCTGTGGTGGGTTTTGCGTGGGTTGTTATTTTTCTCCTGACATCACTGTATCTCAGCCGGTGGTGTGTCAGAGCCTAATGTCCACTCAGGCTGACGCTGTTCCGCTCAGCCTGACCATAATGTTCTTCTCCTTCTGACAAATGGAGATAACCACACCGGAGTGGGCGGCCGGCCAGGTTTATTTTATTTTTTATTTTTTGTAGGTTTCTCCTTTCTGAGAATCCAAACGGTGAGCACTCAATCACGCTCTCGATGGACGCCTAATGGCTTGTCATGAGGCAAAGAGAGAGATAATAGGCTGGTAGCAGAACTCACAAGCTATAGGGAAACTGAGTCCGTTTATAGCGTGGAAAGAAATGTTGGCCAACCAGATTCAACCGCCACACTATTGATTGCTGTTGACTGTTTCTGATGTTTGTTTATGTCATGGAAAATGATGTAAGGGCCGTCCCACCAAGCACTATAACTATAATTATCTGTAACTTTTTTTTCTATATATTTTTTGTCATTATAGTTGTGGTGTGGACTTCATATTTTTAAAACTATAGTGCTTGGTGTACAGTGGTGGAAGAAGTACTGAGATATTTGACTTAAGTAAAAGTATCAATTTCACAACGTCGAAATACAAGCAAAAGTCATGTTATTCAGAATCAGAATTGGCATCAAAGTATACTTAAAGTGCCCAAAGTAAAAGTACTATGACGCAGAATGTCTTATTTATTTCACAAGTTGTCTAATGTATAAATGTACAAAAATCCTTTAAAAATAACAGATCTACAAGCTCACAACGCGGCCCGAATCTGATCTGCTATTTTCAAATCACATTGTAGGTGATAACCTTATCACCTAAAAAGTGATAATGTCCATAAGCATTGACTGACTCCGCCTCCCTCTGGTTCAGATGCGCATCCCCGTGCCTGCAAAACCAAGGGGACCGCCTACCCAACTTCTCGACCAATTAGTGAACGGGGTGATAGCCCAGAGTGAAAGGGGAGTGAGAGGTGAGCTTTGAGTTGCAACTCACCGCGGTGAGTGACGTAATGTTTTAAAAATGCTTTAAAAAACTACATAAAACATCAAACTGGAGTACGAATGAGCCTTTATATATAGTGTTGAGGGAAAAAGGAGGGGACCAATACCGACCCCTGGGCGACCCTGGACATTGCAAGCAAATAATCATATGCACAGTCACAGTCACAGTCACACCACAAAATGCCACTGAAGTTAATGATTCGTGAATCCGAACGCCGCATTGTGATTCGTGCGGCTTCGTTCACTAACAGCTTAGCGGCTCGCTATCGATAGCTAAGGATTGGACAGAGATGCTGCGCTATTATGAGATAAGATATAACTTCATTGCTCCCCGGAGGGAAATTCAGGTGTCATAGCTGCAGCAACAGCAGTGAGAATGAAACACAGGATAGACAGACATGATAGGGTAAAAGATAGAGCGATAACGTTTTATTGATCCTGTGAGAGAAATGCAGTTGTTGTCATAGTCAAAAACAAGATAAATGCTGAGAAAAGAAATCATCACTACTACGTCACACAAAAGCATTAAAGCAGATCCACAAGCTCGAAACGGGCGCAGAGTCCACAGTCATCCGCAATGCTCTGTAAGCCGAAACCCTCACTGCATTTAAAGAATATCTCCGAGACCGTGAGCATGGGATAGTGCATGGGACTCCCAGGGAGCTTTAGAATGCACGTTGTGAAATCCTGAGTGTTAATTTGATAAGATTGAATGAGACTGTACAGTTTATTTTCAGCTATTTAGAAAATGTGCCCCTTGGGGCACATGTCTCCACCAGGCCAGGTCATGTTATTGTGGCCTCCTGGTGGCGCTATAATAGGCCAATGTGGCAAATGTGTTTTACAAATGTCGGCCTCCTATAACAGGCCGTTCTGGAAAATTTGAGCCAGAGGTTCATCGTTGGCATCCAGGGAGTGTGTGTGCAAGGTTTGGCATCGATTGGGTTAGCGGTGCCGTAGATTAGCTGTACACAGACGGACGGACACACACACACACACACACACACACACACACACACACACACACACACACACACACACGGACAGACGGACACACGGACGGAGTGCAAAACATACTCTCTCCCCATGCCTTTGGCCTGGTGGAGACAACTAGTTGCAACTCCTTGATGGCAGTTGCAAGGAGTTGCATTGGTGTGGTTGACCTTAAAACTGTTTTGTTGCAAGGAGTTGCAAGGAGTTGCGACTAGTTGCGAGTACTTGCAAGGAGTTGCAACTGTTGTGGTTTGGGCTTAACACTCTCTCAGTGTTAAAGCTGCAATCCGGAACTCATTCTAATGTATTTAACCAATCTATATGGTAGAGTATGTTAATACAATATAACTAGTGTACATCTGCAGTGGTTGGAGGTGTTCTTCCTATTCTACCATTGAGACATTCAGATCCCAGTGTCGGGTGGGTGGGACAACTTACTGGTCGACAAGTAGCCCTGACTGATGCCCTAAAGCTCAATATCTCCCCCTGTCAAGCAGGGATTGCCTCTTGGGATGAGCAGTAGAAATGTGCTCACTCATGCGGGAGGCATAACAATTATGGATTGCAGCTTTCTAAATGAACACAGGATACTACTGAGTAGGTACCAGGTGTGGGCATGGAAGTGAAGTGTCCATTAGCCTAGATTGCCTCTCAGCCCCCAACCCCCCATTCCACAACACCGGCCCACTCGCTCCTGCCTGGATCTAGCATGGAGCTTCTCTTGGCCTGCAGGGTCATCAGACCATGCAGCTGAAGATGTGTTATTCATTATTCACACTGCCAAGAGAGCAAAAGAAAGAAAATGTGAACTCCCACTCATTGCGTCTTCCCCTTTGCCTCTGTACTGGAACCTTCCTCCAGAGTTTTATCAGCAGATTTTTATGTAGGTTGGCTGCTGTGTGTCTTGTATGATTAGACCCGCTTCCCCTCCCCCATCCCCGTTCCCCCTGCTCCTTCATTCCTTCCGCACTCATGGCTGCCAAGGAATTCATATGACTTCAGAGATATGTGATAATATGACCTTTCTTCGCGCATAATTTAAGATTCGGGAGGGTGAAAATATATGATTTAATGAGAGAAAAGGGCAGAGAGGATGAGTGTGAGCGAAACGGACCAAAATGAAATGTCAAAGGTTTCAAAGGGAAAAGTGACAGCTTATTATTTGAAAGCCCTCCTTCACACCCAGGGCATGCGACTGTCACGTACCTGCCGTGTATGAGTCTCCCGGCCCACTCACAGCCTTCATCGCCACGTGCCTCGAAAGCGAAAGCTTGTGGCGAATGTTAAAGGCAGGCCTCAGGCGTTTGAGTGGCGGATAGATAAATAAAAAGGCCAGGTTTCAGTGATAACTGGTCCATCTCCCAGCTTTGTTCTCCCCTCTCATGCAGAAAAAGACAGTCTGCTCAGTGCTCCCGGTAATGGATACTGGCATGTACAGTTGGGTGCCACCGATATTGTCCCTTATTATTTGACCCATTTAGGCCTGACCTCAAATTTTTTTTAAATCCTTCTAAATCCTCCAGTTTTCTGAAATAAATATTTTCACGATTTTTCAAAAATAGCAGACCTACAAGCTCGTAGCGCGCCACTCGGTGGCGCGCTATGAGCTTGTAGATCTGCTATTTTTCAATAGCTAAATTATAACAATGTTTTTTTGGGTTCCCGCCCAAAATGGGTTAACTGTCCTTTTGCGCAGATCACGCAAACCTCAGCAAAAAGAAAAGGACAATATCGATGGCCTCCAACTGTAGATTCCTTCTTGTTGGCATGAGCTCGAGAAATAATCGAAAAGCAATTTTTATTGTATTTTACTAAATTGCAAATATCTACATATCAATTAACCAGTTAATCGTTGGTGTCATGCAATAATAGTGAAAATAACAATTTACAAGCTCCCAATGGGTCACGTTTCCTAGGGATTGATTATTAACAGTAATATTAGTTTTTTATAATCGATTAACTGTTGCAGCCCTATTTATTTTGAAAATAATACCCAACTCGTGTGTTCCATGAAACTTCAAATGTATTGTCAGTGTTGCAGTTTACATTGCAGCAGCAGTAACTGTGTCATCGTTTCCACCGCTGCAACATGTGATAGCGGTTTGTTAGCAGCCACTCATTGTTAGCAGCCCTTCAAATAGGAAATTCTTCAAATAGGAAAGTGTAGAGAGAGACGGGAAACCAGGGGCACAGTACAGACTGAGAGGAATGTGTGACTAGACGGGAGTCGGATTCAAACTCGGCTCCAAGGAGGAGCATATGGTCTGTGCACCAACTGACTGAGACACCAGGCTGGCAGGCACCCTGTGGATGTGTTGTTTTGATGAGAAAAGCAGACAGGTTCTGGGATGGAGGTAAGCAGGATGTGGACTGGACAACATGAACTGTTTTTGGAACAGAAGGTTTTGGTTTCCTCCGTTGGAGAAATAAAATAATAACCTTTTCTTAAACCATGTAAGGCCTATTGTATACATAACATTGTAGTACGCTATCGTGCATCTTGCACTGCAAAAATAGCTGCGCTGGTAATTCAGCTATTTCTGTGATTTCAGGATATTTTTTAAACATTTTCTCCCCTTTAAAGACAGGCCCCAAAATAGGGACGACAGGTTGAATGCGGTTTGCTTTGGGTTGTTTTTGTGCATACCAGATTTTCTTGGAAGGCTGATGCACTACATTTCAACTCGAGTGCCTCTCAATGGCAGTGTGGTTTAGATGTTTGCCTCAGGAACCATACGTACCCCTGCTGGTTTAGCGCCTGTGCCAGACTCCCTGTTGTGCCACCCCTAAACTGTCTCCCTCTCAGCTTGACTACTGTCACACTCAAAGAAAAAAGAAAAAGAAAAATAGACAAACCAGAAAATAGGTTTATTTTTGCCGTTTTTATTTAATTATTTAATTTTATTTAAGCCGTTTGGGAAATCTTGAATTTCTTAATTTCATAGGCTGATGCTAATTAAAGCAGAACAGCATTTAAAGAAGGGTTGGGCTTTTTTAACTTGTGAAACTGCTGGGCTTTGTCAAAAGTGGAGCTCATACCTTGAATGTTCTTGAAATGTGCTTGAATTTTGTCCGGAAAGCGGAGGGAAAGAAACTGCACAAACAGCCCTCCGCTCAGCGGTGTGATGGAGGACTCACAGTGGGGTATTGCTGAGTCAGGAAAGCCACCTGGCACTGACGCACACTGGTCTCTAATCATGATCAAAGTCCCTTCTCTGTCAGCCTGCCGTCCCTGTTGTGTCCTTTAAGTTAGTGCTTCTCAAACCTTTTCATTTGAAGAACCCTGGTTTGATATGCATATAAGCCACGGGCCCCATTCGATTTGATTTGATCTCTGGGGCTCCAATCTACACTATAAATGTGTATAACAAATGGAATCAAGAGTCCATTTGCTTCCATCTGTACGCTCTGTATCCAGACCTCTTGAGAACCACTGCTTTAAAAAGCTTTGTTGTTGTAGTTATATGCACTTATCCCCTTCGCCTGGAGCCCGTGAACAGTCACGCAGTGGGGGAGTTGGTTGAAGTCAACGAGGACAGCTAGGGCAGGGTGGAGAAGCAGAAGCAAACATCCACCATGACCAGGGAGTTGTGACAGAGACAGAGTGGGCCTTATTGGTCTGTGTTCAGAGAAAACTAGAAATATTGCATCACGGTTGTATCACCTAGTTGCAATTTACACCCATGTCTAGTGAATTCAGGAATTTAATGAATGTGTTTTGTGAGGTCATAGTGATCGACCTTTGACCGCCTAACTTCTAATCAGTTGATCAGTTGATTCCCACCGGCCGTTTCTGCCAAATGCCATGAAATTCCTTTAAGGCGTTCCTGACATATCACATTAGCCACATCTATCCTGACCATCCTGTCTGTTTGTCTGTTTGTCTGTACAATCGATAGATTGTACAGACAGACAAACAGACAGATGGACGGACGGACGGACAAGCCGAAAACATAATGTCTGCAGGTGGATCCATGGCTTTCCGCTGGCGGAAGTGTTAAGTGTCATAAAACGGAAGGAACAGCAATACTTCATATAACATTGTTGTAAAAGTTTGTTAGACAAGCCTCAGGAGTTGTAATCTGAAAGAGGCGTGATGTAATGTGATTTGCCAACTATTATAGAAATGCAGTGGAATAACTAATGTCTTGGTGTCTGCTCCTCTGAGCTAGCTGCTGACAGGTCATCATTTTGTCACGGGTGATGCTGAGCTACTATCTTACCTCCTCCTATCTTCTATTTGCGGGATGTCGCTGCATTGCCAGTCATAATGTGATGCGTTGTCAACTGGTAGATCAGCTATTTCCAATACGTTTGACATAAAAAGATGAAATATGTCGATGCAGGGTTTCTTCCCGACACCGACGATATGATGTTTGATCTCATTGCACACACTACTGCTGCTCTTCTGAGACACGTGGTAGTTCATTGCATTCAACCATCCATGTCTGCGTTAGTCCCTGTTAGCCAGCTAGATGGGCAGCCAGCATAGCAGTACTTTAAATGTGGAACCCCCGAGCTTGACCACAGTGGTGGAGAATCTGGAATGGTCTCCATCCTCTCTTCCATTCCTCAGACACACCACTTTATCTGTGTCGCTCTCTTAGCACGCAGCCGCCGACCTTCATCTTCGTCTTCTGTTTTTGAACCCTGTCCGACCCCAAAATGAAGGATCCCCCATGCTGCAACGCGTCTGGCCATTAAAGGCCCCACCTCCCGCCACGACCAGCTAGTGCTATCCAAGGTTCAGGGTCAAGCTTGTACTTTATTGTTACATCTTGTGTACAGGTACATAAGAGTAAAACGTATTTTTGTTTGATTTCCTTACAGACAATGCAGCATCATATAGATAGCATAACATTCAAACAACAAAACGTGTTCTCCTCTTGTTCTTGTCATAATTACCCCATGGTTAGGCCTCGAAGCTACGGATATGACACCCGACCAAGGGCATGGTGTCATACGTGCGAAGCAGCGCTGCGATTCATTGGCATGTACATGGATGGCTGTATATCTGCTAGCCGACCACAATGGGCTGGGGGAGGGGGAGGCGAACATGGTGAAAATGGGCTGTTGGGGCTTCACTGCCTGCTAATGGATTGTCCCCACCGGGACCATAAAATACTGCCAGTCGCAAAGTGGATCTGTCATTGGGGTTTCATAAAGCAGTGTTGCAAAACAAAAACCCTTTACAAGCATTGGGTATATACATGTTATATATATATATATATATATATATATATATATATATATATATATATATATATATATCCAGAACCAGCCTGTCCCGAACAGTGGCAGGCGGCACTAGTACAGTATATATAAACAGAGGACTATGGGCACTGCACTAGTACAGTATATATAAACAGAGGACTATGGGCACTGCACTAGTACAGTATATATAAACAGAGGACTATGGACACTGCACTAGTACAGTAAACAGAGGACTATGGGCACTGCACTAGTACAGTATATATAAACAGAGGACTATGGGCACTGCACTAGTACAGTATATATAAACAGAGGACTATGGGCACTGCACTAGTACAGTATATATAAACAGAGGACTCTAATCTCTGTGTTCTCAAGCACTGTATCAGATTACAGGTCGGTCATCAGCTCGTTATGGGGGGACTGTCCCCCCTTCTCCCCACAGCTAGGCCATTCCTCCCCGCTGTGGGATGTCAACTGTGATCCAGACCTAATCTACCAGGCCTATAGTAAGGTCCCTGTGGGGAGCCGCGGGGCCCCGGGCCTAACACCATTACCTCATCTGTCTTAAAGGACAGGCTAAATGCTGGGGCCAGCCTCTCTCCCATCCTCCTAGCATGTGAAGGCAAGGCTGAGTGGGATGATGAACTTGTGGGGGGTGGGCGGGGGGGGGTTTCCAGGTAGTCAGTGGCGCGCTGCGACCCCGATATTCACCACGCGACGGTCTGCCGGCGAAACTGGAAAAGAGATGATCTGCAAGCTAGTAGATATTTTTATGATCAGAATAAATTGTATACACGTCACAGGTTAACAGGTGTAAAGCAGTGGGTGAAATTTGTCATCATTTATAGTTTTCAGGGGAACAAGTGTGGGGGAACAGAGAGAACGGACAGGGAAAACGCAGGGAAAAAATCATGTCAAAAGATAAATCTAATATTTGTATGTACATTAATACACACAACATAAAAATAGCATCTTTTGGCATTTGTGAAACATTCATGAAAATCCGCACCTATATTGACATGCTCATAATAGGGATATCAGGGTGAAAGATTGTTAATGTGGAGCAAGTTGGTCTCACCAGCTCTGTTCTTGTCAGTTCTTCAGCCCACTTCCATCTATTCTAAACCCTGTATACTGTAACTTCAGTGAAACACAGATGACAGAGCCCGGCTCAGCTAGACTAAAATAGAATCCTTTGCCGTTTCACGCACAGGGATTGCCATCAGGCCTTACCGTGACAGATGCCAATCTAAATTTTGTTTTAGTTTTTCTCCTTCATGTCACCTTTATTATGAGTATTTCAGTTTTTATTCCCCAGAAGCGGCTTGCATGTTGCTACTTTTTCTATTTTTTTATTTAAATCCTGAAAATTAACAGTTTTGGAGATATGAGGTTTCCACCTGACAGAGACAATATAAAGGCTTGGGTTAAATTTAACACTGGCTGATGGAAATAATTATATCCCCCCCCCCCCCCCCCTCCATTACAAGCTGAAATGGAGAGACATGGGTGAGTGGAAAAGACGCTTCCACTTGAAAATGAATGGTAGCCTGTAGTTTTGCAGATGTCAGTGTGAAGAGTGGCCGGTCCATTTGGTTCCGTTTGCTACATAAACACTGAGGAATTTTAGGGCACTTTCACACCGGACATGTTTGGTTCATTTTAAACGAACCAAACATGTCCGGTGTGAAAGTGCCCGTGTAGAATGATGGGTGTCTTACAGATAAAAAGCGCTGTCAAACTGGGGTCCGTGGCCTCTCACTGGGCTAGTATTCGTTTGCTTGCCTGGACATCGGCATCTAAGACAGGACGAGCACCGCAATCCGAAGGCTTCATGCTATTTGTTACCAGAAAACCACAGGTGGCAGGCGGGTGAGCTTGTAATGAGACAGAGCATCTTGTACCCACATAGTCACAACACAACAACCAAAAGGTCAAAACCTCACAATGGTCGGTGTACGTGTCAATGCTGCCAAGTTTCCTAATTGGCCAAAACAGGTTTGCAGTGCCCGGTAAGGAACGTTGGCATTGCAGTTGGTTTGCTCACATTGGTGCACTGTTGGATATCTCTTGTAACCCATCAACAGTCGACTGAGGCTTATTCAATAGCTACACTTGTCAAAGTGGAAAAGCGTGCCAAGTAAATGCCAAGTGTTTTGTGTGTTTTATACACCACCGCGCTTCCATCAGTATAGGGCTGTGACAGTTATGACATAACTGTGTAATCACAATTATTTGAGATAATCACAATTATTTTTGCATAATCATCTAAATTTAAAAAAAGGCAGAAATAGCTGAGATACTGTATATTAGATCACCTATTTACTTTTTTAGTATCAAATTATTAAATATGTCAGTCATTTCATACGTTGTCCAATGTTCAACGCCAAAAACAATTACATCGTTAATCACAATTATTCGTAAGACAATTAATGGTCAACTTAAACTTGTAATCGTGTCAGCCCTGTCTGTCAGACCGACAGAGAGAGTAGTGGTGAGCTCTGGCGAGTATGCTCAGAAAGTCTAGCGTTTGCGGCAGAGTGAGTGACATGTTCCTCCTGACATGTATCCGCTGGAGAGCTGCCATCTCGTTTGTTCCTGTCGGGAGGAAGTCAAACACAGCTTCAGCAAACTCACACTTAACGCTCTGCAGCTAGGACAACAACAACAGGTGCTGGGGCCCCGAGTTAATGGTGTAGATCAAGGGTGGGTAACTTTGAAGATGGAGAGGGCCAGTATAGTTCCACACTCACTCCAGAGGGACACATTGCATTATATACTGTCATATCAAAAATAGAAGATCTACTTGAAGCTTAAAACGCGTCGCAGAGCGACACGTTTTGAGCTTGCAGATCTGCTATTTTTGCTATATTTGAATTGAAATCTAGTTTTTCTTGTATTGGAATCCTGAAAAGTAACATGTTTATTTAATTTAGAATTAATTTAGTTATAGGTTACTTTTAATAGCAGTCATTCAGCTACTGATATAGCTGAATGGCCCGGGGGCCGCATACCCAAGTACCTACTACCGGTACTCATGTACATACGGTACCCTATCTGCTTTGGGCGGAATGTCCCCAGAGCGTTCCCTCTGTAATGGTTTTATTGTTGTGGTTTAATGGTGGTTTAATAGTGGGGTACAGGAACCCTCAGGGTTGCTTGAGGCGGTTTTCTTAAAAGTCTGTAACTCTTGAGTGTATACAAGGGTCCATTTGGTTCCATTTGTACACTATCAGAGTCAGCTTGGGGGAACCACTGGTTTAATGTTGTGTGTTAAAGGGAAAGACCACTTTGGTAGAGGTTTGGGTTATTTGGTTACTTTCCATGATGTAACAACAAAGGTGGGCAAGAAATCAAAAATAATATGCTCCTCATTGACTTACATTGTACAGTGAATAGGCTCAGGAGGAGCTCTTTTAGCCTGTAAATGAAAGTAAACAAAGCTGATTCTAACAGAACATCACCAAACCCAGTACTGTAGAAAAAACTATTATAAGGGACTCGCCCTTCTTTGAAAAGAAAAACTACCAAACCAAACGATGGATTGCCCATGTGACATCTAAAGGAGCTGTTAATCTCTTCGTGTTTGTGAATAAATGGGAGGCCATATCTCTTGTTTTCTTGTACTTTTCTTGCTGTTTGGCTACTGAAAAGGCAGAGTTTCCCCTTGGGGATTCATAAAGCTCTATTTAATTTAAAGTGTTTGGTTGTGAGCGTTAGAAAGCAGGTGTTTCTGGATTTGCATTTTTTTCCGCAGGAAAACTAAAATCTAAGTAGGATGAGAAGCAGTTCATCTCTGGCTGGATGCTTCACTCATCACCTCGTCTCCCTATAGCAGAGTAATGAATCTATTAGGGAGGCAATGAAATTAGGGCTGAAATGATTCATTCCGTTTCTAATTCATTCCATATATGTATACTTCAGCATACGACAATGACTCCCACACTGCAATTACAGATCTACAAACTCTGCTACTTACCGCCATACGACAGAGTATAAATTGTGCATGAATTGATCAACAGAAAATGTATAGAATTTTAGCAATCAGTTCAGTGAATAAATTACATTATGCTTGCCTCAATGTCTTTATTTCCATATTATAAAATCAAGCTATGGTTTTGACTGATTGCTCGGTAAACATCTTTGGGTTCAGGTAAGGTAGGTTGTGATGAGCCATCTGCTTTTATTCTGTAACTTATTACCGTATCACATACATTGATTGATTCATTGACTGAGCCGTAAATGAAATCAAGGCATTAAAGATAGATTTGAATTGACTGTCAGTCATGGGTAGAGGCTTTAAGTCCATTGCGATGATAACTTTAAAAAAATATGACATAGAAAACAGGCTCATATTTTGCTTGTGGAAATTAATTGAACGTTTATTCTCAGTTTTGTCCTTGGCGAGTCTCTTATGCTTTGACGGACGTCATATTGTTAAGACATCTACAGCTAATGGTACAGCTCAGTTATCGAACCTCGTGTTTTCACCAGAGCACGTTTGCATGCTTTTTGAGGGGCACTAGCCCCTCAAATGCATGGCTTTTGAAGATTGCATCATATGACAGCCAAGTCTATGGGCTTTGTTTGTTTGTTTGTGTAGAGCACTTATGACATAAATCAAATGGCAGCCATGAAGTCTATGGCTTATAATGTTTGTTTAGGGCAGCAGTTAAACAAACATTGACGATGTGAGATGTCATGTGCCCCTCACTTCACACAAGTGTGATTTTTCTAAACCAGTGCCTCTGCAGCAATTAAATTTCTTCCTGAACATAACGTCCAAGCAAGACTTTCAGCTCAAAGACATGTGCTGCAGTGTTAAATGGAGATTTGGGTCAATTCAATAAAAGTGCATCACTGTGAGAGGTGGCAAAACCGCATCTTAAAGTAAACTACCTTCCCGTCCCAGCGCTGAGCTGTTACCACTACTACCCCCCATTCCTCCCAGTGCTACCTTCCCGTCCCAGCGTTGAGCTGTTACCACTACTACCCCCCATTTCCTCCCAGTGCTATGCAGTGATGAGTGCTGAGGGACCGGGGGAGATGGGAGAGATGGGGGAGGGGAGAGCAGATAAAAGATACAGACCTGGAAGCCACCCAGGAAATCTTTGCATACCACCAGAGAAAGTGGGAGTTTCTTTTTCTTTTTTAAACACCTCTACAGGCTCCAGACATGTCCACTCCCCCCTCTGCGTTCTCTCCTCTGTCCTCTGTCCTCCTCAGCCAGCATCTAGAGTCGTAAACTCTGTGGGAGCAGCTGGCGACGGAGATGGACGGAGAAAGAAGAGAGAGGAGGGGTGACGCCCCGCTGTCTTCTCTAAATAAAGGCCAGTGGAAAGAGATAGAGAGATCAGTGGTGAAAGAGTGAAGGCTGTGGCGTACTTCCGTTCCGTCCCCAGATCTAAATCAAGTTCCTCCCCTGCTAAAAATACAATGGAAAAACAGGCAACGAATACACAGAAGACAAAAAAAAGAAAAAGCTCCCAACATGCTGTGGTCAACCGCAGTGGTTGGAGCTCTGAGAAGCAACACCCCCCACACCTCGCATTTCTTCCCTGAAATCAACCGTAGAGGCTCTCAGTTATAGCATGCCACCGCAGCCATGAAAGGCCAGGCACTGGGACATGCCAATCAAACTATTGACCCCATTTCCATGATTCTCCCCGTGGAGAAAATCAAGAAATGTCCAATGCAAAGTAATTGCAGTGCGGTAAAACTCTGCATTAATTTGTTATGGTCCAACAACTGTTATCCCCCCCCCTTCCCCATGTCAACTGATTTACTGTGTCCCAGACAGCTCTGTAATTAATTGAGGAACTCTGGGACTTGCCGGCCTGAAAAGCATGGCGTCCTTCCTTGTTATTGAACCCCCCTGCTTATCGGCTGGTATAATCTGCCCCGCGACGGGGAGAGGGGGGTTTCCTTTGTTGCCCCAAAAGGATCAATTAAGCCATCGAGGGAGAGAGGCAGCAACCAGACGTGTAATGGAAGGTTCCCGGGATGTCAGGGTTTGATTCATCGCTGCCTGACACGTGCACGTTTATCACTGGCACATTAAGACATGTAATCACACACACAGATGCCGCGGATGGCAGTGGCTCCCTGACACTCTCCACACTGGGGCCAAGAATTTGAGCACACACATCACTAGCACGCTAGCACAGTCTCCCAGTCCACACTGTGCGATCAGCTGCCAGTGAATCCTGGCAGGGGGTATAAGGTTTATCGCAGCCTTCTCCCCAGAGTAGTAGGGTTCCCGGCTCTCCTCTTCCGCAGATTGCCTCCATTTTAAACAGTGCCAGCATCCCAGAACAAAAATCAACTCCAAGCCATTTGTCAGCATGAGCTGAGCGGAACAGAAATCATGGCGTCCCGTCTGAGCGAGGTGCTTGGTTTGTATTTCTTTCAATCACAGTGATTCGGCCCAGTACCCATGCTGACTTTATTTGTCGTTTGCATCTAGAACCATGCACTCACACCGAACAATGATGAATACTATAGGGACATACCAAATGGTTTATAGATTTTATTGACCATTAAACGGTGTGATACGGTGTCATGTCAGCTAGAATTACGAGCAGATCACCATCCTACATGGAACATAGTGGAGTGCTGGTGAGAGTAATGATATATTTATACTCCATTGATTGATGTACAAGCATTGTGAGCTTTTAAAATGGTTAATTGTTTGCCTGAAACACATCGCGTCATACGTCAAAGTATATATATTGGGCTTAGGACCAATAGCTGATACTGTACCTTAACCAAGCAAAACATGTGTCATGAGAGTTTTTTAAGGAAGTCTAATGTGAAGGCTGATGGTTACAGAATCATGAAAAAAGCCAGGTCAAACCAAGCTCTCAAACTGTGGCCGTTTCACCCAATTCCCAACATCTCAAATTTCCTTGTGCAATACTAATTGCACAAACTAGTGTGCCGTGTAGAGATTATAGTGTGTGCGTGTGCGTGCGTGTGTGCGTGCGTGTGTGCGTGCGTGTGTGCACGTGCGTGTGTGTTGGTATAGCTTTGAATATGACCCCTTGGAAGCTATGGGGTTTATTCAGGGTGAGAAGCATGGTACGAGCGGAGATGCTGCGATGCCATATGGCGCTGGTGCCGGAGCCATGTTGGCCTGGGGAGAAACAGCCCTTATGATGGCAGGAAATACAGACCAGGCACTGCTACAACAACAACAGACCGAGGAACGCTCCATTCGGCGTTGCATCATGAAGAAAAATGACTTTGAGTTCCATTTTCTTCCCGCAAATGTCACTTGGAACTAAATGATTGGAAATGGAGGAACTGTAAGGGGGGTGGGGGGTCAGGAAATGACCTCCAGGAGGAAATTACAGAAGTGTCATATATTTCTGCAGGTCTTTGCACGTGGCCCTGAAGATTAATCTGTGTCCCCTTCTGGGCCCTGTCGTGCCCCACCACATAAAACATCTTAATAAATAAATAAATGAGGAGGCTCCAGCGATAGCATCGTTTCCTTTATGGCGTTACATGCATTGTCATTGAATTCTGCTGCCACCAGCATCTCTGAAATGATGGAGCAGCAGCCAGGTCTGACCCCTGCTGCTCTGACATTTCAAGGCGTTTTTTACACACCAGCTCTCTTATTACACACTTGAAAAGAGCGCTGGCCGGAGCGTTCTCACGATTGATGTGGGGAGGGGGAAATGTCCCAATGGTAACGAACTATTATAGTGGATTCCATTATCAGTTAATGAATGGCTTCGTGCGATGTTGGATGGTTGTTTTGTGTTTGGTGTGACCTTTTTGCGGCGCCAACAATGCCATCTGTGCCCAGCGGGCAACGCTAATCCCATTGCTGTCACACTCAAAGTATAGGCTTCGGCTGCTATGAGGTTTTGAAGGCTGATGATGTCATCTGATTGTTTTCGGATTGAAGCTGCTGATTGGAGCCAATATCCTGAGCCAATGGTGAAATTAGTTTTTAAATTGGTCTCTTTTTGTACCAGAACAGTCCTGAAATAAAAGCCTCAACCTGCATTCAGACCACAGCCTTTTCAGATTCAGATGACCTTAATGATAACAAAAATGATCCATTTTGTTTGCAGGTTACCCACTCCGTAAACATCACACAAAAGACTTAACATTTGAGTTATATCTTGTCGGAGGCAACAGATCAACACAGATCAATAATGAAACAATAAGCAGCAGTAAATAAATCATTTTTAAATCATTTTTTAGGAACGTACAGGTCATTTAAAAAGACTTCTGTCAGTGTTTAATAACCTGAACTGGAAGGAATGAAGGATTTAGTGTATCAGTTTGTTCTCCTAAGAGGGACATTATGACCTGAGGCCGGAGGGTGCTACCGTGCATCACTGGACAGAACATCATCAGGTTGGCTAATAAGGCCTTTTGCTTTCTGGGCCGCCTGTTTCTCCCAAAGGAAACACACAAGTCTCTTTGCCGGGATCCAATTATCTCATAGCAGACTAGACGTTCACTTCCATTTAGGCTATGCTTGTCCTTTCGCAGACCACCCATTACACCAGCAAATAAATAGAGTCAGAAGACTCACTCAATGTCTTATAAAAGAGCAGAACTTCTGCACACCTACAGTACAATTTGTTTCAGAGAAGGCCAATCAAGCCCAACATAACCTGATGCCGTTCTGTGTACAGAAACATTGTCCCTCTTACTACCCAAAAGTATTAGATTTAATTGCAAGTGAAGAACACAGTGTGGGGAGTCCTTTCTTCTCCAATGAATGATAATATAAAATAGGCATGCATACACTTATACAGACACACAAAACGGATAAGGTTCCGCATCAAGTGAAATACACTGTGTGACACCAAAGCTCTCCTTTGAATTCCATGATAATGACATTAAATCAGATATTTAAGGTGACACACTGAGGCATACGTACAGTGGTTTTTCCCTGCTGCTTCAGTTTTTCTTACATTTAATGTCTGCTGCCAATGCCACACAATAATCGTATCTCAAAAATGCATCCCTGCAAATGAACAGCCTCTTTTCATTTTTGTATCCTCCCCTGTCCACATTGGTAGAGCTCTGAAGTACCCCCCCCCCCCCCCCCCCCCTCCACCGCCGGCGCTGCGGCACAACTGGCAGAAGTTTGTATGTACTTATTCTCTCTGCCATTGTCTTGTGCGCCCGGCATTCCAAAATGAAGTAGAGCGTCATCGTTTGAGATGCAATACTTAGCTCCCTGCTGACTAAGAATCTATTTTAGCTCTGGCTCTTTGACAACACCCAACGCTTGTTTTGATCAGCCGTGGTTTACCTGGAGGAATAACTCCCACTCTCGTCAAGACAACCCACTGCTGGCATGGCGTGCCGGAGAGGCGTTCGCAACGTAAAGGCTCTGGTTCACATTCAATTGAACAATGCAGAGATGCTGTCAAGCGTGTCCCCACTGTCTTTATGCTTTGCATTTTCCTTTTGCAATGGTTTCTCATCTGTGGGGGAAGCAAACTCTCATGCCCGCTTGTCTCTGCCCTCCCTTATGGTGACTGAGTTACAATGATTGGATGATCAAAGGCTTTCTGGCTCATTGTGATGAGGGCCACTGCAAAGAGTGCCAGGATGTGGTATGAATTTCTCCAGGGGATATAGTGTAGTGTGGTCTATGGACTGCGGGAACAGCTCCTTACTATTCTTGACTTTTATTGGCAATTCGTTTTTTTGAAATCCCCACAAAAAGTGCTTTGTTCAGCCATGAAGGCCACTTTGATGTTAAATCAGAGGAACTGGTATAGCTTTTATCAAAGTCCGACTTTTAATGGAGAGAGGTAGCATTGGTGCCAATCGGAAAGTTTAATAGTTATTCCAACAGGTGAAAGGTCTCAGAGGGGTTGTAAGTTGTGAAATGCTAAGTGGGGTGACGGCTCATTGTTTGGTACAAGCAAGTGAAAGTGATAACAGTGGGATATGTGAACGAGAAGTGGCAGTCCACACAGTAAAATGCTGAGTGTAGTTTCAACCAAGTATCTCTGATAGAGTCGGGTCAATTTGGTTACATCTGTACTCTCTCAGAGTTAAATGAACCACACGAAAGCTTCAGATCTGCTTCTACAAGCTCACAACGCATTGTGTTGTGATGGCGTTTTGAGCTTGTATCTGCTGTTTTCGCTAAAAAGATTTGGTGTGTAGAGGAAGAAAATGAGAGGGCCAAGTTTAGAGCCTTGGGAGACCTCGGTCAGCAAAGTGTATAGTCGTGTTTAATAAGTGATTAAAGCTGGGCATTTCCACCGTGTAGCAGGCAGAGTGCTCAGCCTGCTGTGCCTGTACTGTATGTAAGGTTCCTCCTGGTCAATTGATTTATTATTGCACGTTCTTGCAGGATGGGGTTTTGGGCCATTTTCATTAAAATGGCTGAAGTGTGTCGCCGCGTCGCTCGGTATCGATTCATCACCGAAATGCACGCCATGCAGTGCACGCGACTCCTGACTTGATGAACCGCTGGAATTCCAGCCGGAAGACGTGTTTTTCTTTTTTTAATTTCTTTTTTTATGTGAGGTGTGCCCCTGATTCCTGGCATCCATTTGTCTTGCCATCGATTTTAATGGCCGGTGGCAGAAACGTGCCGCGCGCCCAACCATCGATGGACAGACAGACGGATGGAAGGATGGATGGACCTCCACTCTGGCAGGCCAGAAAACTCTGATCTCGTTCATTTTCATTTTATTTTTTTACGACCAGCAAGGAGAAACACTATATTACACACACAACGTCACTCCCCTCCTCGAGTGATTGTAATGTGATTGTCCCCTCTTGGGGACACCGGCGCCACAAAAAGCCTCGCATATTTCCTCATTCTCAGTCACAACAACACAGTCCAATGTGATTCTTTGCTAAAATGCTTTGTCCTTGAGCACTGATTACACAGCAAAGAGACTAGAGGCCTTTACTGATTGAACCCCTCCCCAACCACTATTTCTTTCTGCGATCATTAGATCACCGAGAAAGCAGCTCAAGGACATGGTGACCTTGATGTTTGGGGGGATGGGCTCTATCTCTCTCTCTGTGTGTTGCTCCAGTGGGACCTATCTGGTGGGCTGGACTCAACCTCTCTCTCCTCCATCACTAGTTCCCATGCTACCAGACAACAGCGATTGTGTCTTAATGAATTCACTGAATACTAATCAGGCTGCCAGGGTCCCGGCGGGGGTGGGGCAGCAGCTCTGGACAGAGGTTCCTGGGTAAAAATGAAAGGGGGTCGTTTCTCTTTCCTTCACACTTCCTTGTGATCAGGCGATCTTGATTTGTAGTTAATGTAGGCGTGGGCAATTAACTGAAAATGTATTATCGAAAACCGTTGTTTTGAATCAATAACAGACTTAATCTTGTTCATGTAGGTTAATCGAATGACCGAGGAGATGATTTTTTTTTAATAATCAACTAAATTGATTAGTCTGATTAACCACTTAACCCTAATTATGCTTCATGTACAATGGTGGCGTTCACAAATTGTGAAAATAGCCAATCTACAAAGTAGTTGACGCGTAGTTTCTATGTAGAAATAATTGTGATATTGTGCAACCCAAGGTTAACTGTTGTTTGTTCTCTCTGAAAATATGTGCACCATGTGTGTCTTTATTTATAGCATATGTCTCACATATCTAAATGTGTTTTTACTCAGCATTTGTTTTAGGGAATGCCCTATGAACATAACGGCCCTCGTTTACCAAATTGTCGGGCAGAAACCTGCAAACCGACTAAAAGCGGTCCAGGAAATAAAAAAAACTGTGTTCCAGTGTACACAGATAGTTATTATTTAGTCACAAGCTCTAAGTCACAAGCAAGTAGTCGAAAATAGTCACATCGCGACGCGTTTTTAGTACATCTGCCATTTCTGCCAAATCGTCACCTATATTACCGGTATGACATAATTATGACAGAAAAGGGACGCTGGGGTTCAAGTGGTTAAATATTCGAAACCTCAGCTGCAGTTCAATTGCCGACAGTAATTCTGTTCTCTACTGTATATCACGCATTTCCATGTCATAAACTACAGGGAGGAGGCCTCTAAACAGAGAATAAACTACAGGGAGGAGGCCTCTAAACAGAGAATATTTAGAGCGCTGATATTTATATGACAATAGTTTTCAGTCGCCACATTTATCAACGCCCAGTCTGACTGCAGCCCTGAACTCTGTCCTGAGATGGTTTCTGCACTCTGGATCTGCTTCTACGTTTCTACGATTGATAAATGAAGGCCTATGTCTTCCAGAGCTCTACCGTCTCTCACTGATGGTGTGTGTGTGTGTGTGTGTGTGTGTGTGTGTGTGTGTGTGTGTGTGTGTGTGTGTGTGTGTGTGTGTGTGTGTGTGTGTGTGTGTGTGTGTGTGTGTGTGTGTGTGTGTGTGTGTGTGTGAAATGCATCACCGCTGAGGCGTGGTTTATAGAGCTACTTTGGCACCTCTGACCAAACACAATGTCCGTTACCATTGATCAAGCCTCAACGGCCTCTTAATCTCTTAGCAGAGCTTTGTTTGCCCTTTGGACAAACTGTTTATAACTCTATCAAACTATCAATCAGAAGTGGAGAGACTGAATGAAACACTTGGTAGTTCTGGATGGTTGTTCTCTAATGTTATATGACTGATGGTGATTATATTTGAATGTTGTTATTGACATATTGAAAATGGCTTGACTTTCAGTGTATCACACCACGTTGCAGAGATTTGATTTATTTTTTTTAAAATGAAAAGTGATTTTCTTTTTGGCTTAGATTCTGTTGCGAATTATTTATTATATTTGTCCTTTGAAGTATGATACTGGCATAAGTATAAGACAGATCTCATGGAGGCACATTTATTGTATTATATTAAGTTTTAAATTTAGTGAACATTGTATCACACATCAATGTTTTGTCCATAAATATCATAATGTCACTTTGAAGTCAGAGTCAGACCATTCATGCTCCAGGAGGCAACCCAAAAGGCTAATTTATATTTAGCCGAACGATTGTTTCGCACGACAAAAGCAGCACATTTTCAACTGAAAACATGTCACTAAACATGCAAGCTTAAATTATAGCCTTAAAACTAATAATCTACTATATACCAGTGCAGTGAGTGCACTGTGATGATGTAACCAGTAACCACCAGACATGTGGAAATGCTCTTTCAGGGAATGGGAGACCAGCTGTGTCGACATTACCCATGGTGTTTTAACAGTTACATTCTATGTTTATTTATGTTTAAATGAAGCTCATTGGGACATAAAGGTTTAAACTAACACCTCAAAGTCCTTTAGATTACTTTTTTCTTCTTCTTTCCAAGTCTTTGGTTTTTGGCTTTGTATTATATTTGTGAATTGTAATGTAATTGTAATTGTAATGGGTTAGGCAATATATGCACACTGTTTGTAAATGTGTGTGTTTAACGGCAACACTGATTGTGAAAGGAAAGCATTGTTGTTAATAGAACAATACGCTCTGCTTGGGAATATTGTTTCACTCATTGTTGCATGAACAGCTCCCTGAGTTGTTTGAACGGAGGAGGGACTTCAGGTTGTTGCTGTTTGGGCTTATTTTGTCTTTGTTGCTGTGAGACCTCCTGGCTCACTATTTGTTTTGTCTTTGTTTTTGTGACTCCTCCCAACTCTGTGTTTGGACTCACAGGGACGGACCACCAACAGACATTTAGAATTCATATAATAAGTGCTAAATTGATGCCTGCAGCTTGATTAGAGCCATATGTTCCTTTGAAGGCTTTGTGTAATAGAGGTGTTATGTTAAGTCTGTGTGTACTGTCGATGTTGTAGTAAAAAAATATATAGACTTGGCCAGATGTCCAACCTGGCTGCACAAGCCATCTCCTGTTCTCTGCCAACTTGGCTTGAAGCAATTTCCACGATTGCTATATTGTTCAATGTCAACAATAAAAGGGTGATTCATTTCATAGCATATTTCCAAAAGAATCAGTACTCTTAATAATCATAAGAAAGATTCCAAAAAATTATCAAACATACATTATAAAATATACAGTACAACACAGGGCTTAGAATATTGTTTGGTATTAATTATGTTCATTTTATTGTTTTGTATTTGAATTTGCATCAAGTACAAAAACAAGGGTTGGGTTTATTTAATTGAATGGGTTAGACAAGTAGTTAATGTGGTTGGATAATAATATCTGAGTTGTTTGCATAGCAGTTTACCACAACTACTGCGAAAACTAGCTCTGGTCCATAGCCCTAATGCCCTTTGCTGCCGTTGCATTAAGGCTCTGCCACTCTTTGCTTCTGGCCCTCGCATGAAATGCAGACTAGCCTCTCGTCTGTAGCGGAAATATAAAAAACTTTTACCTACTCACCATACAAAGGCGGTTTGTGTAATTAGAAAGCCTACTTTCCTTAGTGGACGTACTCTGAGCCCCCCACCACATGTATAAAATGCACTTTTTGCACTTTTTGTTTTTCTCCACTGCGCCCTCTACCGATATTGCCAAGAGAAAAATCTCATAGAAGAAAATCCCTTTCTGGCCAAAAAGTAGGCTACATTTTATACATATACATACCCATGTGGTGGGGGGCTCAGAGTGCGTCCACTAAGGTAGGCTTTCTAATTGCACAAACCACCTTTGTATTGGTGAGTAGGTAAAACTTTTTTTAATTTACGCTACAGGCGAGACTGCATTTATGCGAGCGTAGGAAGAGAACAGTACCATAGCTCTAATGAAGGCATTAGAGCTATGGACCAGAGCTATGCGAAAACCAACTATGCAAGCTTGATTAGTGCTTGAACTTTAGAGTAACTGTGCAAACCCTCCACAATGTAACATCAAAGAGAGGAAGGTAATGAAGGGCTCAGAAGGGTGCGATCCGTCACGCCACCACGGATTCATAGTAAATCTGTGTTTTCTTTAATCTTACAAGATATTGTTGCCTCCTTTTGCTCCGGGACAAAACTGCCAATGCTGTAGTTGTCTGTCAAGATGAGCAGCTTCAATGAGTGCGCCTGTCAAAACAAGAACTAGAGTCCTCCTCGCTTTGCAGCCGCCACACACTCCGACCGAGAAAACGAAAATAAATGTCGGTTTGGGAAAAGCCCTCTGGCGTTCCACAGCTTTCATCATGTTTTACCACAACGGACATTTTTAAAAGCTGAGCTCTGAAATAAGCCAGTCCTGCCAGTCTTGTCTCTTCTGCACACAAACCATCATAATGAAACTGTTCTTGTTATTCCAGAGCAGTCAAAATACTTTAATTATTATGCCAAATTAGAGCGCAGGCATGGATTCGCTAATTATTATTATAATTATTTTTACAGTTTTGAAGCCTACCCGTGACAGCAACAGAAAAACATTAATAACAAAATGTTTCTTTTTGTGGATAAATAGTCTAGTGATACACAGTAAGAAAAATAATCATCAATTACTGATGGTTGATGCACATTTTACAGTTATTGGCCCTATTGGTGCATCTTTTTATTGACTGGCATGGTGTCAGACACAGTCAGTATGAGGACCTTGGGGCGGCCGTATTTGGTAGATAGACAGTCTTGGTAATCAGAAGTCCCAATGTATGAATGAATGGACCATTGTAAGCGCTTTGAGTAGGCACGTAGTTCATAGAAAAGCGCTATAAAAATGCAATCCATTATTATTATTATCCCATTCCGGCCCGCCCATGTCACTTAAGTGTCACTTAACACACTTAACAGCTCACTACCAAGTGCTCATCATGATCATCTGAGTGGGCCATCAGCCGGGTGAAGCTGAAACTGAAATTTACCTCATTTGTCCAAAGCTGCTACTTTTCAGGATTCAAATTCAAAAGTAGCAAAAGTAGCAGATCTGCAAGCTCAAAACGTGTCACGTGTTGAGCTTGTAGATCTGCTATTTTGATGCTTTTGTGTGACAATCAAGTAGGGCGTTAATTTACGAAAAAACACAAACACTTGTGGATATGGAGAAAAGCCCGACAGCAACAAAATGGTGGTGGGTTGGTAGCAAAGCAAACAAAGCCCTCCTAACATTGAATCCCCCACGAGCTATAGATCAGATCTCAGCTCCTCGATGTCTTCTCCACTGGCTGCCTTATAGCTTTCCTGAGTTGATTTGAACACTAATGGCTAGCGGACTGGACTGCCCACTCTTCTTTCAAAATAAAATACTTTCAACTTGAGGCCTGCATAATAATGCCTCCCTCCAGGCAGCAATCACTTCAGTGCTGTCGAGTCCTGCTCAATGCGAGTCCGAAAGAAAGCCTTAAGAAACAGTGTGGGTATGACTCGTCCTGATCTCTACTCGACTGCTGTCTGTAAGTTGAGTCATTGGGGGCAGAATGGCTTCCCGTTCCTGGGAGCACTGGGGGGGAAATCAGATAGGACATCATTATGTGCCGCAATCCAAATTCGATATCGTGCAAAATGTCAAGAAGCACTCAGGGTCGTGCAGGAGGCCTCTCTCTAGTACCGACCTATCATGTTGCGTGGATATTATTTGACATGTTATGTAATGTGTTTATTTGGTCGTATTCTCTGGCTCTATGAATTCTCTCGAATAGCAGTGTTGACACCAATAACCTCTAATGATGGGTGGGAACGGCTTTTGTAACAAGACAACAAGTAGCTCGCATTTTTCATCATTGCATAATGCCACTACTGTGGTTTTATAATCGATCTTTCAGGCTGCTGGGGTTTCTTATCTTTTTCTTTCTTTTTTTTATTTAAATTGTTTAACTTTTAACTACTAATAATTTTAAGTGGAAATATTTCCTAACAGTAGCAGTTTACACTTCAGTTAAGATGTTATTAACACACTGTCTATAACAAATAATTAATGCAGGCGGATCTTGAGCCGTGTGGCTGTATTTCAGCCCAAGTATGTTTTGGTTTTGTGATGTACATATACGCTACATAGTACAGTCACAAACAGACTGAATTTTTACAACAGTTTCTGTGTGGCCTGATTTACACTTAGTTTCAACCAATTATAACGAACTCAGGCTTAATTTTGAGCCTCGCAGACAAGACCAAATCTAGTACATAGGATTTTGCTGTGTACAAATGGGTGGAAATGACTTATTTCCCTTAATGTGATTATAGCAACATATTGAAAAGAATATTTTCATTCAATCTTTCCATTCATTATTGATCATTCATCAACATAATTACATCTGAACCACGTCTGAACATATTATTCCTTGCAGCGTTAGCAGTTCCTCCGGTCTTGGGCCTGCTCGGCTCGTCAGTTTTGTGCCAGACAAGACAAAGGACCGAACGCAACAGGCCGGGGGATTTCAAAACGCAGACCATGGGGTGCTTTGTGCACGACGCTGCACTCTGCAGTCAGTGGGAAGTCATATTTTCCCACAATCTCTGAAGCGATCCATTGTGTTTACACAGAGAAAAAGAGTTAGAGAGAGAGAGGGCTCCTTATGTTTGCTGCATGGATGTGCTCGCACAAGGAGAGTCCTCCCACATGTTGATGTCTGACGGTGTCTGCATGCGTGAGGAGGATGCATAATGTATATTTGCATGCCATTAACATGGACATTAAAGGAATGCTGCTGCTTGATTGTGCTCTCCAGAGGAGCTGGGCCTTATGATAAATGAGCAGGCTTGCTCCTGTGTGTTAAGGTTAATGAAGCTGTAGGTATTGTGACTCCTGAAGGCATGTCTTTCTGTCACACTGACGGGAGAGAGTGTGAATGAATGCCACCTGACCTAGTTTAGAACTAAGAGCAAGCCTGACGTTTAGGCAGTACTGTACTTTAGTATTCATCAGTTTTTTTGGGTCACTCACTTTCAAAGACAAATATTGTACTTTTGACTAATTTCTAGGAAGGGAAAATGTATGTCATCATGAATTAACCAACCACTTAAGCCCTGTTTACTTTTTAAAAGCAAGTACTCCAGTACTTTTAACTTCCAAGTACTCAGCTTTAACTCTATACTTTGAGTCAAGTACTAGGGTGGAGAATTGGACCTGGCCCAGTTTAGAAGAGCGCACCTCACTTTTATGGCCCCAGTAATAAGGGGATTCGTCCAACCCCTCCGCCCAGAGGAGGATTTTCATACCTTGAGGTTTTTTTGGCTTTGTTGCGCTTTTAGCGCCAAATACTTTCCTCTCATGGTCCCCTCCCTCTTGTGAATGGAATAATAGCCGTGTTGTTTGGAGATTCCAGTGCGTGAGTGCGAGGAGAAATATGCTGAACTTCTGCACTCTATGGTAGTGATTCTCAACCTTTTATAGGTTGAGAGTTTCATATGCATTAGGCCACGGAGCGGATCCGTTTTTATCTCTAGGGCCCCAATCTATAGGACACTGTAAAATCCTGTGTTTACTTAACTGGGAGTGGACAAATGGAGCCAAATGGTTCCATTTGTGGAGACCATCTAGAACCCCATCAAGGGACCATCCGCAATCTCCCCCTCTCTCCTCTATTAAGTTTGTATTGTATTTACAATGGTATGTGTTGTTGTTTTTTGTTGTTTTTTCCATTCCTATTTGTTATGGTTCTTTTTCTCCTCCCTTTATCCCCTTTCTCGTTTCCAGGCAAATGCTTGTCATTTTGTACTTCACAATACCACGTTTCATTTCCCTCATGGTGCTTTCCATGATGCTTCGTTCACAGAATGTGTTCTCTGCATTCATGGCAGTGGACAAAGAAACTCTGTAATGGAGCACTGTTTCTCAACATCGGGTCTAAATGGACCCGATGAAACACCCCTTTTTACAGTGTAGATTGGAGTCTAATGCATATCAAACCGGGGGCTACTTAAAATTAAAAAGCTCAACCTTTTTAATATCAAGTACCTAGTCTGAACTGAACTAAAACTATCTACAATGTAAAATCATCAGTGTTCATTTAAACTCCATATGGGTCCAACCATATGGACCATTACGGGTCAAAGTTACAGGCCTGTAAAGGTCTATTCGGACCACTGGTGGCCCCCAGACCAGACGTTGAGAACCAGCGTAATAGAGGAAAAATGTGTGGTCAGACACATGGAGATTTGGGCTGTGATGTTGCTTTAATTACTGACTCTTTGACTAGCTTTTACGCAAGCACAGTTGCCCCATCATCATCATGGTCAGCTAACAGTTCCCATGCCTAGAGCTGATAAGAGGTCATTAAGATATCGCTAGGCTAATCCTTCCATTTAGTTCCGTGGGAAAATTAGCCCAGGGAATCTATAGAAAGTTGCAATGTGCTGACAGTGGGCTGATGGTTTTGGTACGTTGACTTTT
Organism: Electrona antarctica; assembly: GCF_951216825.1. NCBI lineage: Eukaryota > Metazoa > Chordata > Actinopteri > Myctophiformes > Myctophidae > Electrona > Electrona antarctica. The sequence continues at coordinate 25,244,049 of NC_136792.1, forward strand.
CTCACCTCCTTACATAGCGTGAACGCCTTTCCTAGCACAGTCATTCTCAAACTTTTTCACGTCAAAGAGCCCCAGATTAATATCTTTTTGGCCGCGGACCACCATCTGAAAATATATTTGGTGCCAGGGGCCCCCGTACAAGATTTGTGCCGTTAATTTATTTTCAGAATTATTTGAATATAGCATATCTACAAGCTCAACGCGTCACGTCACAATAGGTTGCGACCTTGTAAAAAAAAGTGTATAGGGTTAAATGGTTAAAATGATGCTATTTTAACCCCCTGGAACCCCCTCAAAGACCCCAGTGGGTCCCCGGACCGCCACTGTGAGAACCACTGGCACAAACCCATATCCCCATGCTTTACATTGTTGACGGGACATTAGTGTACGAGTGACTCTGCATTTTAAAGCGAAAGCTAGAAAAGTGTGGCATTCGCTAAAGGAACAAGAGGAATCTCCCAGATACTGGTTGCATTCTTTCACCTTTTCCCCCTGCTACCTTTTCCCATTTCACTTCTCTTCTTACCCAGACCAAGGCAGAGGAAAGAATGTCCAATTTTCTACAGTATCTGACATCAGAGAAAAAGACATGGTTGAAGTCACAGGGAATTGGATGGAAAGAGTGAAGCATGCAGTAAAAGAAAACCCACTCTAGTCTTCATGCTTTCTCTTCAATTCATGTGCGACAATGTTACATGCTATCAGTGGTGGAAAGAAACTAAGTACATTTTACTCAAGTACTGCACTTAAGTATGGTTTTGAGGTGCTTTTACTTCATCACCTGGAACCACACAGGGACAGTACGTGTTCCACCTATACTTGTCTTGTGTGGCCAAATGCTTCCGACATACAGTCTAGAAAGAGAACGGAAGCTCTTTCCATGATTACGCGATAGAGTGGATGTGATATACATGTACAGTAAAGTGGCTTGCGCTTGAACTGATTGTTACAACTTTAAGTAGGAAGTCACGGTAGTGATATCTGAAGCTCCACTATACCTCCATTATAGCTCTATAGAGACTACATCTCAGAGGTTTATAAATAGCGAAAATAGACGATTAACATGAATCTTATAAAATAAAGGTTCACTATTTTCATATGATGACTATGTCTATTTAATTGTACGACTACAATTAAATAGACATATGTCTTATGTCTATTTAATTGTAGTGGAGTACCACTACAATTAAATAGACATCATCATATGAAAATAGTGAACCTTTCTGAAAAGATTTATGTAGAGCGGCTATTTTCGCTATTTTTGCACACCTCAACCGTATCGGTTCAAAATGTCGGTTTCAATACATTTTCGATTAAAATGCAGCGCTCGCACCAGTCTCAGCCAATGAGGAGAGTATCTCACGGACATCTGTTGTCTCACCACTTAATAAGTGCACGCACGCACGCACGCACGCACGCATGCACGCACGCACGCACGCACGCACGCACGCACGCACGCACGCACGCACGCACGCACGCACGCACGCACGCACACACACACGCTGAGCAGCTTAATGAACCCTGAGTTAAATGTGCTCACATGTGTCTATAATTGCCACTTGCACTGTGATAAATAAAACTCTTGATTAGTTGTAAAAAGGAAAGAGAGAGAGAGAGAGAGAGAGAGAGAGAGAGAGAGAGAGAGAGAGAGAGAGAGAGAGAGAGAGAGAGAGAGAGAGAGAGATGAAGAAGAAAAAACTCTGCCTCTTTCTTGACAGCTTAGCTTGCAGCAAATGTGTTAAAAACAGATCAGTGTGCCAAAAAGCTGTTCTATAAATACTCCTAGCAAGTTGAATGAAGTTTAAAGACGCTGAGAGTTGATATGAGACCGATGACAGCAGGGCTGCAACTATCCATTACTTTCTTTGTGATTAGGCTATTCTGTCGATTACATTTTTTATTAATTGAATAATAAAGAAGCTAAACAGATACATTAAACAGACAATTAAATAATATAATAATGTAATTCATATATGTATACTTGCATTCTACTCTAGTACTGTACAGTACTTCAGTAAATCATGTAATACTTTCTACCACCACCACTGAGCGTGCTCCTGCTCCCTCCCACATGAAAGGCTGTTGGCGTTTGCTGAAGGCAACGCTCCGTGCAGTGAGCCCCCCTCTGACAGGCTCTGCCTGCTGGTCCTTCTGTTGGAACGGAAGAAGAACAACCTTTATAGTCAAGCTCTTATGCAGGTTCTACTACAATACGCTGGCTGTGTTCCAACTGCAGAAGCACAAAGAAAAAATGATATGTATTTGGCCGGGGTGTGTGTGTGTGTGTGTGTGTGTGTGTGTGCGTGTGCGTGTGTGTGTGTGTCCGTGCGTGCGTGCGTGCGTGCGTGTGTGCGTGCGTGCGTGCGTGCGTGCGTGCGTGCGTAAGCCCATTACTTAAGCCATATTATATTGTGTTGCATTGTGACTTGTGAGCTTGTATATCAGGCTCAGCTATTTTCACTATACTTTTCTATAACCTTTCTATAGCGTATATACCGGTAGCTGAAATCTAACTGTGAAGCAACAAGTAATACAGGGTTCTGAAGTGACCCAGTCAGTTATGAATCATAACGCCACAGCTGTGTCCCACAAAGTGGCGGTTACGCAAATGACTGACAGCTTCTATTTGGTGACAGCATGATGAAGCCTCATTATGCTGGCTTGGGATGATGACCGTGCACTATAAATTCATTGTAACCTTGAAACCTATTTTGAGTGACAGTCTCCTTTGGGAGCTCGGAGGGCTTGGCTGGTAATTATGAAACAGTGGAGAAAACACAATACAAGGAGATAATTGCTGACTGTCCGCATAACTCAGGGAAGGATCTCTTTTTTAATGGAGGGTGGGCGGTTCACAAGCCTTCCTGTGTGTCTTTATTGAGGTAGAGCTAGTGGTTCTCAAAGTGGGATCGTGGCTGGGCTGTAATTCTGTACAAATGGAACCAAATGGACCCTCAGGGCTCTATTTATTGCCAACACCACCATCTCGTGGCTGAATTGTGTGCTCCAGGCCTGCCACTCGTTCATTTCAATGCAAAACCCATTTATTTTGAAAGGCGTTTCACCCGGAAACTGAGAGTCAGAAAGTGAAAAACCGCTATGTAACCGGGGATCATATCGTTTATAGAAATGAGCCGCAAATCAAGCTTGTTTTTTATCCAAAAAGAAGAATCTGCGATATTACGATACTAAAAACTGTGTTCCCATAGACAGCATAAAGGACCTTTCAAACGGGCAGCGATTAACACGCCTAGTAATTCATTTTCAATGACACCTGCGTTTTTGGGCGGTCCTGTGAAATTGTTGCGCGAGCTCGTTTCGTGCACACGGCCGCGACTGACCAGACCTAGATTCTGTTTAGCTTTTTTTATTAGGCTAGCAATGTCGCGCCCCTCATGAGCAGACCTGTCGTTGATCCAGGCGACGTAATTTCATGTAAGGAGGTAAAAAGGGAAAAGAAACATATACAGTAAGGGGGAAAGGGGGTGGGGGGGTGATTCAGATTTTATGGGGGGCCCGTTTTTAATTGCAGCCGTCCGTAGGTGCCCTTTGAGAGCGGTTTTGAAGGAGTCAAGGGTTTTAATGGCTGTTGGTAGGGCCTTCCACATTTTGGTGGCATAGGAGCGAAATTAGGGACTACATTTAGTCCCTTGTGTGTGCTGAATCTGGGTTGCACATGGTTTGTTGAACTCCCTCTGGTATTGTGGGTGTGAACTTCGTTGACATTAAGGAAGTATTTAGACAGGTACATGGGTATCTTGGTGGTGTAGCGAATCTTGTGGACCAGACCCATTGCAAGATGCTGTCGTCAACCCTAAGCCATTCCAGCCTGTCAAAGTGGGCAGGGGTGAGGTGGGTTGTGAACCATTGTGAACCGTAATCAAATTATATTAAAATAGGCGTCAAAAGGCGATCTCGGCAGGGAGGGTGTTTGGACCAAAAGGCGATCTCTGCGGAAAAAGAGTAAAGGAAACGTGAGAGGTATACGGGGTCGATGCAGGAGACATAACTTCAGGAGATCTGATTGACGGCCATCAAGCTTTCAGTCAAGGCTTTAAATCCAATACCGCTCGCCCCCAAAACAGGCTTGCCCCGGGGGTAATTCGGCGACCTCGGAAAAATGGGGGGTGAGCATGTTTCGGGGTGAGCCTTCCGGTTACCTTTAAATCCTAGTAAACATGGACCTGTATGGGTCCATTGTTAAACTTTCATCTGAAGATTCCACTGTGTAAGAGTCTCCAGTCTCAAAACGCCTTTGACCGCTGAATGCATCCATCTCTGCTCCCAGTCTGAGGATCGTGAGGAACCCTCGGATTCGTAGGGATCTGAGGGCAACGATAACAGCGGCACTATCTAGTGAGGTGTAGTGGGAGTGCTCTTGTGTATCACGTCGTTTGTTGTCAACACTTTACCAATTTGTAAAAAGCCTTTCCGGGAAGTGACCTGGGAGGGGGTTCACTGACCGACGTGGGGGATTGTGGATAACGAAGAGCCAGAGCTCGGTGAGGTTAGCCTGGCTAATAAGCCAGACTAATATCACACAACACTGTCGCGGTATATCAGTCTGGGCTGGCTCCACTTGGATTTCATTTCCCGGGGAACATTTTCTCTTTGACGCAATTGGTCAGAGCTACTGTCAGTCAAAAGTCTCAAGCATTGAACGTCACTGTACCAAAGCCCGCCTATATTGCATACCGTGTCCCGATTGGTCCGACCTGTTCTCTGCTGTAGGAAAGAGGCGTGCTACTGAGCCTCGCCAGACCGTAATCCGCTGGTAGGCAACTTTTTTTTGCCAACGGCTGATTCGGTCTGGTTTATTAACCAGGCTACGGTGAGGTCGCACCGAGCCGGCCGAAGGCACGCGACGACAGCCCGCCAGACAACTCCTTTGCTATTGATTTATCTGTGGTCCATTATCAGAATGAATAGACCCTCAGGCCTGTCTCTATATTGTTCTGTCTAATGGCTTCTTTCCAGTGGTGGAAATGTATCTAAGTACATTTACTTAAGTACTATACTTAAGTACAATTTTGAGGAATTTGTACTTTACTTGCGTATTTCCAATTTCCAATACTTTTATTTTTTGTCCACTACATCTTGGATCCAAATATTTTACTTTTACTCACTTTTACTTCATTTATTTGAAAGCTTTTATTAGTTACTTTGTAGATTTAGATTATTATGACAAAACTTACATTAAATTAACCACTTCAGCCCAAAATACATTTCGGCTATTTGAAAATAACCAATCTACAAACTTGAAAATAACCGCTCTACAAGCTCACAATGTGTCACGATGCAACGTATTGTGACTGTGAGCTTGTAGATCTGCTATTTTCAAATGAGTTGTATACATTTGAAAACATTCTGCAATGACTACTTTTACTTTTGGTACTTTAAGTACATTTTGAATTCAATACCTTTACGTGTAACAGTGTTTCTACATTGCAGTATTGATACTTTTACTTAAGTAAAACATTTGAGTACTTTCTCTCTCTCTCTCTCTCTCTCTCTCTCTCTCTCTCTCTCTCTCGCTCTCGCTCTCGCTCTCGCTCTCGCGCTCTCTCTCTCTCTCTCTCTCTCTCTCTCTCTCTCTCTCTCTGAAAGGCATTCTATTAACTGGGGAAGATTTTTGTCAAATTAACTTATCCAAACACAATGAACACTGAATCAATGTTCAATCCATCACAAAAAAAGAAAGAATCTTCACTCAATCACGGTCTATTACCGCCCAAGAATCCTCCCACGATAAAACCTCCTTCAAGCCGCATCATTCAAATGGATTTCTAGAAGAAGCAACGAGAGCCAAGCGCTTCATTGCTCCTGTACAGAACTATTGTTCAGCCCCTCTTTTTCGTTCTGTGCTTTTTCACCTGAATGAAAGCGAGGGAAAAAAGGCGGGGGGGGTTACACGTTACCCCTTTTCCTATGCCATACATTCTACAATTCTGGGAGTGCTAGCTGAAGTCTTTTGTGAACCGTCCCTGCTCTGCTCTCTGTCAAAAACCAAAGAATTCCTTTGCCCTCCTGCATGGCCCTGGACAATATACAGATTCAAGGTCATCATTGAAAGGGCCAAAAGAGTGCACAGAGAAAAGGGCTGGGCCTGGCTAAGCTGAAGGGATCTCATGTGCCCAGGCCCCGGGGAACTGGGAATAGCAGCAGCGGGTGCGGAGGTATGAGTGAATGGAAAGTTTCAATGCAAGACGTTTTCTTTTGGGGTGGTGATCATCAGGAGATCTCTCGCCAGAGAGCAGAGGAGGACAACAGATTGTCATTGCTGAGAAAAGAAAACATTTAGCTGAGATCTTTTTTTTTCTGTTCTTCCTTTAAGACATTAAAACCGGGATAGCATCTGTGGCTACATATTCTAAACCTTTTTCGTAAATGTCCTACTTGATAACTTGACCATACTACCGTGTCACACAATTGTATCAATTCAAAAGTAGCAAGCTTGAAATGCAGCGCAATTCGACACATTTTTAGATTGTGGATCTTTTTTTGAATCCTGAAAAGTTATAGTTTAAAGAAAAAGAAAAACACGACATAGACTAATACACAGCCTGGGGTTAAGAAAAGCACTGACACAAACTTTAAAGTCAGGAGTTCCAGTTGGTAATGTTCATGTAGTTCTACTTCTGCACAGTGTTTAGATACCTTCAGCCAACTGGCACCTCTATAGTTTTAGTTGTCCGCTCAACATGAACACTAAACCATGATAATCCCATTTAAAGTCACTCTCAGTCTCCCCCTCTATCCACTGCTGAGCTGTTAAAACATCTGCTTTGTCCATTTAATTTAATCATAGCCCCAGTCTTGGCTCCTAAACACATACAATGCAAGATGTGTGTTGACCCCAACCAGCGTTAACCGCAATGCTGTGACTCGATATAGGCTGTGACTCGATTAAATAAATCGAATTAATTTGAGGCATTGTAATTAATTAATCGAAATGAATTGCATAGGCCTATCAATATTTGACCAGACACAGATTTTGCATATGAGTAAATCAATGAGTGAGTTTTAAAAAAAATATAAATCCACTGGGCCAAGCAAAGTGGTAAAATTATTTTAAAGATGGAGTGCCACGATTTTTTCCACCCTAAAACATGATCATCAGGTATTATTATAATATAAGGAGGAAGAACTTTTTCCAAAAAGTGTACAGTATTTGTTAAAATCATGCTTTTATGTGGACACGCCCACCAGTTCATTAAGTATGCCTGGTTTGCCTGGTGGGTGGTGATGGGTGGTGATCCACCTGAACTGAAGCCACACCCACAGCTGTAGTTGTATGATAAAGGGGGATGGGTTAGGGGAGGGGCTGATAGTATGATGTCACTATATTACTGTTTATTTCATTGGCCCGTTTGACTGTCAAGGGTTCAGCCTCCAGGAAGAAACCCTAAATACAAAGTTAATACACCATTGCACATAAAAACGACTCCAGGGTATCTAATGAAGTACTGTCACCTCATAGACACATGAAAAACTGGAAAAATACAAAAATTGTGGCACTTCAACAAGAACTTGAATTAATTGCTATTTCTACTCGTCAAAACCAGTCCTCTCCATGCAGTATGACTTCAAAAGCGTTGCACACCCAGTCAAACTGAGGATGGGTATATATTTGTTTATGTTTTTCTGCAGTTGGAACACAACCCAGCTTATTATAGAACCTGCATAATAGCTTGAATATACAGTAAAGGTGGTTCTTCCGTTCCAACAGAAGGACCATCAGGCAGAGCTTGTGAGAGGGGGGCTCACGCTCACTGCACGGAGCGTTGCCTTCAGCAAACGCCAACAGTCTTGCATGTGGGAGCACGCTGGGGTCGCGACACTTCACCGACATGATGGATCATGGCTGAGATGAGAGAGAGCAGAGAGATGCCTGGTGCAGCCTGTGGAATGTACTGTATGTTAGTAACGTTCAGACGCGCAGTAGTGCCTTCATCCTACCTTAGGCTATCCTAATATAAATGCACCAGGTCTCTGTGTGTACGTATGTGTGTATGTACGTCTGTAATCCACCATCAAATTTGACACACACGTTCCACAGCACCACAGGGAGTGCAGTGCCCGGTGTCAAGGCCGTCGGATGGCCGCGATCGCCAGTTGTCCAGAACCAGCACAAAAGCTTCTGCCTGGGCTCTGGACAGGGCCCGTGCCCAGGCTCTGGACATCTCCATATATGAAGCTGGCCTGTTCTGACATCACAATGATGTTCTGAACTTCTGACATCTGCATATACTCCATATTTGGGCATGCCTGACAAATAAAAAGGTATAAACACAAAAGGTGGAAAATGTCTCAACCTATCTCTATCAAGGATATTTGTCCACGTGTCATCTGTCCTCTCCCCTGTCCCTGACTTTTGGGTACTTAAGCCTGTCGTGCTGTGGCATACAACAACACATCCCGATCTGACGTTTGTGATGTCAGGGGGATGCAAGGGTGTTGTAGCAATGTAGCAGATGTGAATGAATCTGAATCTCTGTTGTTGCAGGATAAGCCTTTCTTTTTCTGAAGGTGTGTGTATTTTTGTCCTGTCAAGGTGACAGGTCAGGAAATGAAGACGGAAAGGAACTGTCTTCCTAGTATGATAATCCGTTTGGAGCCACACATTGGGAATGTTTTGTTTTCTAAAGTGGACCTTCGTCACATAAACCCTCCCCTCCCCTCTGTCTGCTATAGCCTGGCATCTAAACACGGCTATGTGAAAAGACACTTTCCACTCATTTTAATCTTCTCTCATTTCCCAGTCCCCCACCATCCACCCCACTCCGTTTGTCAGTAACCCACATAGAGTGTGGAGGATGGGATTTGATTGGAACGAAACAGTGAAACACTTGATTTATTGAAATGTATATATTTTTTTAAAGGAGCTGAGAGAGAAATTCAGAGGCCGGTATAAGATGTGGAGATGAATTGTTTAGCGTTTCCATTTGTCGTTCATCGGGTGTGGATTGACTAATAGAATCGGGCCATTTCAGCCCTGCACCAGTGTGAGTGTATCAGCCTATAATCTGATAGAAATTAAGAACAGGGTTCATTAAGGATGCTTAGATCTGACTGGATATGCTACAACACCATTGCTTTTCTTCTGTTTTCTTATTGTAGTCATTTCTCCTCTAACTGTCATATTTAGTCAACTGATGTTCAGCGAACCATGTCATTGACTGACTACAGTATGTGTTGGAAATGTGGTCTTGTTCAGTCTGAGAAACAAATAGGAAAGCAGCAGCATGTCATTATGTTGTCAATCAACAAATGGTTGAAATAAGAGATTGAGCGATTTCACTTGAACTGTAGCATATGATGCATATCTGGAGTAACCAAGCAGTTAAGTGTGCCTTCCTGCCTTGCACGGACACTAGTAGGGAAAAAAAAGTCTCACACAAAAAGAAAAAAACATTCAGCCTTCATTTAACGCGCAGTTGATTGCTCGCTACCACATCTCTTGGCGTTGCGCCGCACTTAAAAGGGAATCATTGATTTGGTTGTATTATTAATCCTGAATACTGAATACATTAGGACCCTGGCTTTGCTTTTTACTGCCTTTACGGTTAACAAATTAGTATGAGGCCACTATAGATCACACTGCATAAGACAGACCACCCGTTTTAATGACGGCATGAAAGCGCTGTGTGAAGACTCTGATGTTTCATGCTGCTCAGAGGGGCTGACGGTGTCTCGCTCTGTGGGGGATTAGCATTAGCAGTGCTGGATGAAGTACTTCCACCACTAGCAATACCACAATATGAAAGCACTCTGATATACTGTAAGTAAAACAACTGCATTAAGAATTTGACTTGAAAGTTTTGTCGTCCAAATATACTTACAGTACCAAAGTAAAAGTACTAGAAAATAGCCACAGCTTGTACAGTAGGTCGGTTATTTTCGAACAGCCGAGGTATTATAAAATAGGGCTTAAATGGTTCATGTGTTTTGTAATATCTAAATCTGGAAAGTACCAGTTACTAGAGCTACACATTTAAAAAGTACAAATTTGGCTGTAGTGTAGTGGGGTAGAAGTTTCACAAACCTCAGCATTGTACTTAAGTACAGTACTTGAGTACATGTACTTACCGTAGTTACTTTCCACCACTCAGCAATAGAAGCTATTGTATTGTTGCTTTAAGTGTGCTACTCAGCTAGAGATGGCGGTTCTTTAAAAGTGTGCAGGAGAGGATTCGTCTGAGGCGTCCTTCTGAAGTGTGAGGATGAAACGGCTTATGATATGAAAATCCTTTCTAATTCTAAGCAGTAACTAGACAGGACTCGTATACCACACAATCCCTCTGTTCTCATGAAAACTTTGGGTTGATCATTCTTCCAGAAATAGGATGTGGGCATCACAACAATCACAGGTTGATTTGTTCCGATATCTGCATGGATGTGAAATCTCATATCTCAATAGAAACGGCAATCGACTTCAGACTTGCCACGTGTATCGCCACAGACCCCAGGGAGTGAAGTCGGTCAGATCAGTGGTTCTCCAACATTATCTATAATTTATAAATCCACAAATACTCATATATATGGAGATCCCGGCGGCAGGGGTAGAGTGGCCTCTACCGTGTGGTTCCCAGTTCGATCCCGGGCTCTCCCAGAGTTACTGTCGAAGTGTCCTTGAGCAAGACGCTTAACCCCTAATTGCTCCTTATGTGCAGGTTGGTGCGCCATCAGTGTATGAATGTGTGTGTGTGTATATGGGTGAATGAAATGCACAATCTATGTAAAGCGCTTTGGATAAAAGCACTATATAAATGCATATTTACCATTTATCCCTGAAATCATCCGTAATATAATGGCTACTGCACTAAGTAATGTGACTTATGGGTACAAAAGTTCAAATTCATTTATTTTATGCACATTTTATGCACATTGTGAATTGTTTTTGCAGATGAATCTGATGTCATCGCAATCAATGCCCGTCCATCTACATGTGACATGCGTTGTAATTTAGATAAGCCTTTTATTGTATGCAACCACATTATTAACCACTTTCAATGTGGCATCGCTATTTTGGGAATCTCATTATAGGCGAACATTTTAAACATTCTCTCTTTTCACCCCCAAACACATAGCGAAAATAGTAGTGGATCTACAGGCTCTCAAGGCGTCGCTTGTTGGAAGTTTATAGATCAACTATTTTCACTATTTCGCCATTTTTGAACAGCCAACGCTAAAATCGAAAATGACGCGGATGCTTCCCCAGTTTTAACGGGATAAGGTTGAGAAATGGGTGCAGTGCTCCTTTAGCGCTGACATTGCAGCATGTTATTAGGCAGTGAACGGTGGTGCCAAATGTAGCATGAGTAGTTAAGAGACGGCGGTGTCGGATGCTCACTTCCACTCCACTCCTCCAGATTGCTCCACATCTTTTCTTGCCAGTCTGCGTTGGCATGTGCGGATTAATTATTTGCCTGTTATCTGTCCTAGATGTAATAAGGATTAAGGAAGCTCCTGGATGGCAGGGGGTTAATCAGGTTGGAAGCCAAGAGCACTTCTCTTCTCTTCCTTTCTCTTCCCCTTCACTCAGTTGGGGAAAGTAACTAAATACATTTACTCGAGTACTGCTTTTGCTTTTCTTGAGCACGTCCCTTTTTCAGTACTTCTACTGTACTCCATACTGTACTTCTACTACACTAATCTCAGAGGCATTTGCCTCTGAGATTAGTGTTGCACTTTTTACTCCACTACTATTTATTTGACAGCTTTAGCTACTAGTTACTTTGCAGATTTAGATTATTACAAAACATACATTAGCCAATGAAGCCCTATTTTATACGTGTACTTACAGAACTGCAACCTTGTGTTGTGAGCTTGTAGCTTGTAGCTTGTACTTTTTAAAGAATATTGTGAAATAGGACGTTCATAATGAGTGCATTCTGGTACTTCAAGTACATTTTGATGTACAGTACCAATACATTTGTACTTTTTCCCAAATCAAAATGTCGAACAAATAAGGCCTTTTACTAGTAACAGCGTCTTTTGTATTGTTGTTGGTACTTTTACTTAAGTAAAAGTACTTCTTCCACCGCTGTTAATCAGGTTGGAAGCCAAGAGCACTTCTCTTCCCTTTCTCTCTCTCCAACTGATTGCACCGCTGACACATCGCAACAGATTAAGTTAACACGATGACGGAGCCACCTACCAGGAGGCCCCCACCGGGCATCAGGGAGTAACTTGTCAGAACCTGGCCTCCCGGGCCCCGGCAAATATTGAGAATATTAATACTTACCTTAATGGCCTCGACAAGATTAAGTCTTGCCCCTGGGCGCAGCTCGAAGCACAGACTATTAAATCACCGAAATGAGGCAATCCCACTTGGATTTTTGCAGACGGTCACTGTGATTATGGCAACCAAATAAATGAATTTGCCACCATTACCTTTTTCCGTTTTCTAGAAGAAAACGTATGCGTTTCAAGGGAATTCAATACTTTCTTGTGATGAGCATTTCATGAAGGTGAAAGATTGAAGTGTGAAAAGATTTGTTCTAACCCTGGGTTTTACTTTTAACTAACCTGCGGAGTCAGGTTAGGTTTTAACAGCATGTCAGACAAGTTCAAAGATGCTGCGTGAATCCTGGTCTCTAAACTACCTCCCCCTGGCCAGCCGGGGTGCCTGATGGAGGGGAAAGGAACTGGTCGGAATAACGCATAGCGCGTGGAAGATACACGTTATTCCGACCAGTGTTATTACGAACACGTTATTCCGTTAGTCCGGCCCGGGGAAACTCTCCCCTGTCAGGTGAAAAGAAGCAGCTTGGACTCCTCATGCATAGAAGGAAGCATGAGGTCAGTCTGCTGCCCCCCCCAGGTTGGCAGAGGAAGTGTAGCGCCCAGGATTACATTAGATAATTGACACTGAGTGGAAAAATGGGTTGCAAAACCATGGGATAGAAATTATATATATTAATTCAAATTCAAATGCAAAATCACACCCTACAGTACAAACCAAGGTACATAATGTATGTGCTTAATCTAAGTTTGACGACAAAATAATGTAACCCACACAAAGTAGAAGGTTCAGCAACTATTTTGGGCTTCAGACCGTTTTTTAATAGTTCAAGCTAGAGAAAAGGAACCACACTCAAAGTCTTTCTTTGCTTACTGTATTTATTTATGTATTTATTTATTTATTCAAAGATTTAGATACATTTTCACGATTTTTCAAAAATAGGTAAAAAAAGAAAAAGAAAAAAGAAAACGCAGGGAGCGTTTTTTTTTCTTCTCAATTACATTCTAGGATGAAGTGGTCCTCAGCACCCTGCCAGCACTTTCCTGCCAGAGAGAAATGCTACATTATGGACAGTGTGACTTTGTTTTGTGGGTTGTTTACCTTTTGGTCTCTCTCTCTCCATCACAGGTCTCCTCATAGGGTCAGGCTGCGCACTCTATCCACTGGGCTGGGACAGCGAAGAGGTCCGACAGACCTGTGACAACCTCTCAGACCAGTTTGAACTAGGTAAGCTTCACACCGTCTGGGACTGCATGGGGTCCACAGGGGAACCACTTCTCCTTCGAGTCTGTAGTAATAGTGCAGTGGATGTCCCACCTGCTGGAATGTGCCGATGCCCCCCCGGAGCAGTCCAGAAGATTTGGCAGAACCTACAGCTGTGACAATATACGACAAAACAATAACATAACTCAGACATTTCAATCATATGTGACCCATTGTGAATAGAGTTTAGTCGTCTAGCATGTTTTAATCCATCCATCCATCCATCTTCAACCGCTTATCCGTAGTCGGGTCGCAGGGGCAACAGCTCCACCAGAGAGCTCCAGGCCAGACTAGCATTTTTTCCATTTTCATTTTTAAGTGGTGCAAACCACTTTCTTAAGTGATTATGTGTGTGGGTGGGTAGCTGGCTGGCTGGGTAGCTGGCTGGCTGGGTATGAGCACGAAAACAGCATGGTTGTTTTTCACAACCTGTGCGCAACCTAACACACAAACAAACACGCACATATTAACTGTATATATGGTGATTTCAGGTGTGCCAGTACAGTACAGTGACAGTACAGTACAGTAGAGGGACCCCCACACGGTAACTCTGTCATTTCTCAACTGTTTCGGACGCGGGGCGGCTCGCCGGAATCGGGCCGGCACCCTGGGTGCGTTCCTGTGGGTTTGGACCCCCCCCCCCCCAGGGGACCCCCGCACGGAGTTGCACCACTTACTTCACATGGGTGTGATTTTTAATCTCATATGAAACCAGGGAATCATACTGTAGCTACAGATTGACATTGTGCAGTTTGACCCGCCAGTTTTGAAGATATGGCTTATAGAGTGACGTCTTGCACAAAAGAAAAGAGAAAACGACTTGAGTAAGCACTGTCCTGTCCTGTCCAGTCTGTCCCCCAATCTGATAATAGCTGATATTTAGGTCTGCATGCCTTCGACATGCATAGTGAGTTTTGACTAGACGACATTAACAAGTGGGCAGTCTTCTTTATTCCTAATGTACATAATGTCCTTGAAAAATGAATGAATTTAGGTTTCTGGCCAGTTTGCAATCTCTCCCAGTG